>NC_080165.1:1804157-1910868 GCF_950295315.1 Erinaceus europaeus
GGAACAATTCCTAGAAACATATGCCCTTCCAAAATTGAACCAAGGAGAACTACAAAACCTAAATGCACCAATCACAGACAAAGAAATCGAAACCATTATTAAGAATCTCCCAACAACAAAAGTCCTGGACCAGATGGCTTCATAAATTAATTCTATAAAACCTTCAGGAAACAGTCAATACTTATACTTTCAAAGCTTTTCCATAAGATTGAAGAAACAGGAACACTCCCTTCCACCTTCTATGAAGCTAACATCACTCTGATATCAAAAGCAGAGAGGGCACAACAAAACAGAAAACTACAGACCAATATCTCTGATGAACATAGATGCCAAAATATTAAACAAGATCCTGGACAACCATACACAGCAGTATATCAAAAAGATTGTTCATCGCGACCAAGTGTGATTTATCCCAAGAATGCAAGGCTGGTTCAACATACATAAATCAATCAATGTCATTCACCACACCAATTAAAGCAAAACCAAAAACCTTATGATTATTTCAGTAGATGCAGAGAAAGCCTTTGACAAAATCCAATACCCATTCATGCTCAAAACACTACAAAAATGGAAATAGATGGAAAATTCCTCAAGATAGTAGAGTCCATATATTGCAAACCTACAGCCAACATCATACTGAATGGACAGAAGGTGAACGCATTATCCCTCAGGTCAGCGACTAGACAGGGCTGTTGACTATCACCATTACTCTTCAACATAGTGTTGGAAGTTCTTGCCATAGCAATCAGGCAAGAGAAAGAAATCAAAGGATTACAGATTGGAAGGAAAGAAGTCAAGCTCTCACTATTTGCAGATGATATGATATATACATAGAAAAACCTAGAGAATCCAGCAGAAAACTACTGGAAGTTATTAGGCCATATAGCAAGGTGTCAGGCTACAAAATCAATGTACAAAAATCAGTGGCATTTCTTTATGCAAACACTAAATATGAAGAAGACATCCAGAAATCACTCCCATTCACTCTTGCAGCAAAATCAATAAAATACTAGGAACAAAGCTGACCAAAGAAGTGAAAGATTTTTATACTGAAAACTATGAGTCACTCTTCAAGTAAATAGAAACTGATATTAAGAAATGTAAAGACATCCCATGCTCATGGATTGGAAGGATTAATATTAACAAGATGAATATTCTCCCCAGAGCCATATACAAATTTAATGCAATACCCATCAAAGTTCCACCAAGCTTCTTTAAGAGAATAGAACAAAAACTACAGTCATTTGTCCGGAACCAGAAAACATCTAGACTTGCCAAAACCATCTTGAGGAAAAGAAATAGAAATGGAGGCATCACACTTCCAGATCTCAAACTATATTATAAGACCATCATCATCAAAATAGCCTGGTACTGGAACAAAAATAGGCACACAGACCAGTGGAACAGAATTGAAAGCCCAGAACTAAACCCCCACACCTATGGACATCTAATCTTTGATAAGGGGGCCCAAAGTACTAAAAGGAGGAAGGAGGCTCTCTTCAATAAATGGTGCTGGGAAAACTGGGTTGAAACATGCAGAAGAATGAAATTGAACCACCTTATCTTACCAGAAACAAAAATCAACTTCAAATGGATTAAGTACCTGGATGTTAGGCCAGAAAATATCAAATACTTGAGGAAAACATTGGTGAACACTTTCCCACCTAAACCTCAAGGACATCTTTGATAAAACAAAGCAAATTGCAAGGGAGACTAAAACAGAAACAAACCAGTGGGACTACATCAAATTGAAAATCTTCTGCACAGCCAAAGAAACTATCACACAAACAAAGAGACTCCTCACAGAATGGGAGAGGATCTTCACATGCCATACATCATGCAATCACCAAAATATACAAAAAATTCAGCAAACTTAACAACAAAAAAAGCAAATGACCCCATCTAAAAATGGATAGAGGTTATGAACAGAACATTCACTACAGAAGAGATCCAAAAGGCTATCAGACATATGAAAAATTGCTCCAGGTTACTGATTGTCACAGAAATGCAAATAAAAACAACATTGAGATACCACCTCATCCCTGTGAGAATGGCATACATCAAAAGGACAGCAGCAACAAATGTTGGAGAGGTTGTGGGGACAGAGGAACTCTTCTGCACTGCTGGTGGGAGTGTAAATTGGTACAGCCTGTGTGGAGAGCAGTCTGGAGAACTCTCACAAGGTTAGACATGGACGATCCATATGATCCAGTAATTCCTCTCCTGGGGATATACCCCAAGGACCCCATAACACCCAACCAAAAAGATATGTGTACACCTATGTTCAAGCAGCACAATTCCTAACAGCTAAATCCTGGAAGCAACCCAGGTGCCCAACAGCAGATGAGTGGCTGAGAAGGCTGTGCTATATATGCACAGTTGAGTACTATGCAGCTATTAAGAACAATGAACCCACCTTCTCTGACCCATCTTGGATGAAGGTAGAAGGAATTATGTTAAGTGCGATAAGTCAGAAAGATAAAGACGAGTATGGGATGATCCCACTCATAAACAGAAGTTGAGAAAGAATGACAGAAAGGGAAACTCAAAGCAGAATCTGACTAAATTTGCAGTAGGGCACCAAAGTAAGAAATCTGCATAGAGGGTGAGGGTGGATGTTTAGTTTCATGGGGGGGGGAGTGAGAGGAGGAGGGTAGAAAACTGTCCTTTGGTGGTAGGAATGGTGTTTATGTACACTTCTAATAATTCATAGTCATATAAATCACTAAATAATATGAGAAGGGAAAAAGTGATTGAATGTCTCAGACTTTTTAAATCACAGACCGAGTCTTCTTAATACATAGGCTGAGTCTTTGAAATGTTGACCCTCTTAAAAGCTTAGTCCAGGGAGAACAGAAGCAACCGGTGGCACAGCTATATACAAATAATGTCAAAGGACAAAAAATATGGTGATGTGGTGTAAGATTCAGAAAATCCTAACAGGGATTTTTCAAACTTAATCCAATTGCCAAAGAATGTGATTATAGCAATAACTATCTATTGTCTTCTTAAACCCTAAGACAGCAGGAACTTCCCACTTCTTCTATAGAGCCTGTATCTACCCCGGTCCTGAAAACTCTGGGGTGGGGCTCACTTTCCTGCATGCTTCTCTCAAGTCATACTAAGTGGTATTGCATCCTCCGATCCCAATCTAAGCAATGAAATGAGTACCACCTCAGCATGCTTCACTTAATACTGTGTCCAAGGAAGTCAGGCATGCAATGTCAACCATTCACCCTCATTACTCAGGTGAGACCTTTACTCCCATAGTATTCTCTAATTCCATTTCAGGAGATTCACTTCCTATCAATGCTCCAAAACCTATATATAGATCAGATCCTGTAAAACAGAGCATATATTCACATGTATCCATAAACTAGGGCAAAATATATACCTGAAAGCAAAAGTACACATTAGTCTATAGTGAGTCTGTATAAAGTTCCTAACTAAATAATGTCTACTTAGACTTAGATAACATCCTCACCTATTTCCTATTACAGTTCTCTCACTTACTCTAAAGCTAACCTTAACAAAGCAAGAACTGCAACAGCTGAATAAGGCCAAGAGACTGGCATACTTTAATGATGACTCTTTAGTCACTATCAGGCCATTCCATCAGCTGGGGCCCTAATTGGAGAGTTCTGTGATTCCCATACGGAGTTAATGGGCCTAGACCTCAAATAAATCCTTTTCTCTATTGCTACTGTTCATTTCTATCAGGAACAACAAAATAGACCCCTTTATGTGATCCCCATAGGACCTTGGCCTCAACTTGGATCAACAACAGTAGAGAATCTTCCATCCTCTGAAGGGAGGCTGGATGGGTGGATATTGGGGCTACTAGGAATGTTTCCACTCATGACCACAGATTGTGAGCTCAAATCTACAGGGTCACAAAGGTCACATAGGCTCCTAAGCTAATTCTGGGCCCCAGATCACATCAAATTGATGGGGTTTGCAGTAAAAAATATTTATACACCTTTCCAATATTAGCGAGCTACTCTCTTCCCTGATCCAGTTTTCTGGTCCTTTTTTCCAGCCATGACATCATCTCCCTAGACAATAACTTGGATTCACTGGCATATCAGATTTCAGGCTCAGGGGGAAAAAGAAAAAGAAAATAATAATAATATAATCACAGGCCCTTTGGAATATAACTAAAATATGCCTACCAGCTATCTACAAAATGGAGGACCCCCCAACTCTTTATCTGCACTATTTCAGCCTTTAGGTCCATGATTGGTCAACAATTTGTTTGGCTTTGTATGTTAACTGTCTTCTCAACCACCAGGTTCCAGATTTTACCATGATGCCAACCAGACTTTCCTGGAAAGACAACCCCACCAATGTGTCCTGGAGCCCTGATTCCCCAGAGCCTTTCCCCACTAGGGAAAGAGAGAGACAGGATGGGAGTATGGATCCACCTGTCAACACCCATGTTCAGTGGGGAAGCAATTACATTAACTCAGACCTTCCACCAGAGGGTTAAAGAATAGGAAAGCTATCTGGGGAGGGGATGGACTACAGAGTTCTGGTGGTGAGAATTGTGCAAATTCATACCCCTCTTACCCTATGGTTTTGTCAATGTTTCCTTTTTATAAAAATAAATAAAAAAATGCCTGTACATAAAATACAGCCTTGAGGAATTGTTTCAATTTAAATGGAGAGTCTGATGATTATGCTTCTAGACTATATATGTAATATCTCCCTACAGAAAGTAGTATAGTTAAAGAATCATCACATTATTATATATATAGTTGGATAGAGAGAGATTGTGAGGGGAGGAGGAGTTTGAGAGGGAAAGACACAAATGTGAGCACTTAACCACATGCATTGCTGCCTGGATCCTGACACAGAGAGACACCTGTCACCCTGCTTCACTACAGGTGACACTTCCCTCCAGCAGGTGGGGACCAGGGGCTTGAACCCAGATTCTTGCACACTGTAATGTGTGCACCAGGTGCACCAGCTGGCCCATGTTTATGTATATTTATATATGCGTATATGTAATATATAATGTATTATATATTTTACATAAAATATATAATATATTATATTATATTTATCTCTCATATATATGAGAGAGAGAAATGGAGAGTGAGATATTGTGTTGAATGAAATGAATAAGAAGATAAGACAAAGACTGGATCGTGTGCTTGTTCGTGGAATATAGAGAATTGTAATGCATGGACTTAACAAAAGACAGACAAGCACGTGACCAGGCTGTCTCTAGCCTGTGAGAAGAATTAAGGAGATGATGGCGTTGGGAAGCAGAATACTGGTGGTGGGTATAGTGTGGGGCTACAGCCCAGAATCTAGAATCTTGCAACCTATGGCTGAATCTCACAATTCCTGTTTGTTATGATCAGAAAAATGTCCAGGATGTCACATACCAGCACTGCACAGCTACAGACTCTCATGTACAAACTTACCCTTAACTGCACTTGTCCCCATGCTATTAACTGTGCTAACTAAAATAAAACTCATGACCAGAGTTGAAAAGAAAATTGTAAGGTAAAACAAAAGTAGATTGCAGTCAAAAGATTCCATTTATTTGGAATATATATCACTGTTAGGATTGCTAAAATTATGAAAAAAAAAATCAAGCAAAATTTTGGTTTGATAAGGGTTTGTGTTTTTGTTTATTTGTTGGGGTGTGAAGGGTGGCTGAGAGAGGGGTATGTTATAAAGAAGCCAATATTCTCTTTTTTACTTTTCGCTCAACCCCCGCCACCCCCAAAGAAAGGTCAGCATAATGATCTCCATTTTCATCTTAGTCTCTGAGATGAAGCTGTCAAAATTCATAACTTTTTGGTGATTATCCTGCTTATTGCTCTTGTGTGGGACCCCAGAAGTGAATGCAGACTGTCAATATGTGTGGAAGAAAACAGGAAAGAGCTGTCAAAAAGACTCCTGTGTTGTCAACTTTGTTAGGAAACTCTGGGGTATGGAGTACAAAAGGACAAACACTTAATTTATTGACTTGTGGGAAAAACAGACACATGTTGTCAGTAAATTTGTGGGGAACTGACAGTCTCCGGGTGGGGACTGCTGTCCCCTGTGGGCCACCCTCCTTCCTTGTGCAGATGACTCTCTCTCCACCTCCACGTTGTGCTCTGCTATACTGGGAAGGAAATGCCCACAATGTTGTAAGGGCTTTTTTGTAGTTGTAAGGGCTTTTTTGTAATTCTTTTTTTTTAAACATTTTTTTTATTTATAAAAAGGAAATATTGACAAGACCATAGGATAAGAAGGGTACAACTCCACACGATTCCCACCATCATAACTCCATATCCCATCCCCTCCCCTGATAGCTTTCCTATTCTTTATCCCTCTGGGAAGATGGACCCAGGGTCATTGTGGGATGCAGAAGGTGGAAGGTCTGGCTTCTGTAATTGCTTCCCTGCTGAACATGGGCATTGGCAGGTGGATCCATATTCCCTGTCTGCCTCTCTCTTTCCCTAGTGGGCCAGAGCTCCGGGGAATCAGAGCTCCAGGACACATTGGTGTTATTGTTTGTCCTGGGAAGTCTGTTTGGCATCATGCTAGCATCTGGAACCAGATGGCTGGAAAGAGAGTTAACATATAAAGCCAAATTGTTGACCAGTCATGGACCTAAAGGCTGAAATAATGCATATGAAGAGTTGGGGGGGGTCTTGTTGTCTAGAAAGTAAGCCTATTTTAGTTATATTACAAATGGCCCATGACTATAATTTTTTTCCCCTGAGCAGCTTCCATTTTCCTGACCCCGCCCCCGGCCCCTGCCTCCCCGGTTTCAGCTCCGCCTGCAGCTTCTGCGTTCCTGAACCCCACCCCTGCCCCTGCCGCCCTGGTTTCAGCTCCGCCTGCAGCTTCAGTTTTCCTGACCACGCCCCCGGCCCCTGCAGCTTCCGTTTTCCTGACCCCACCCCCGGCCCCTGCTGCCGCGGTTTCAGCTCCACCTGAGGTTTCTGCGACCCTGAACCCCCCCCCCCCGCCCCTGCTGCCCCGGTTTCAGCTCCTCCTGCATCTTTCTTGTTCCTGACCCCGCCCCCCGCCCCTGCCGCCCCGGTTTCAGCTCCGCCCCCAGCCCCTGCCTCTGAGGTTTCAGCTCCGCCTGAGGCTTCCTCGTCCCTGACCCTGCCCCCTGCTGATACGTCACCATTAAGGGACCTAGTGGCTGAGATACGAGAGCTAAAGGATATTTTTTCAGCATTTAAGGATTTTAAACCATGTGCTGTCCACCCCGGGAGCTCCGTCCCCGTAGATATGCGTTTAGTCTCCCCTGCAGCCACTACAGCAGTTTCCATGGCACTTTCCACTTCTGTAGCTCCCTGTCCCGCACCATCGGATCAAATCCACACATTCCCGGTAAACGTGGCCCCTTCTAAACAAAACCCTCAGCCGTGGCAGCCATACTCCTCTAAGGAATTTGAAACACCTAGGCAAGTGGTCAGGCAGGACGGTATGCATTCTCCATGGACCAAGTCCGTTTTAAGGAGTTTTTACCAGCAGCTTAATACACTGCAGGACTGGAAGGACATGGCTCGTGCTGCACTCCCAGGCTCACTCTATCTTCAGTGGCAGGCATGCTTCTGCAATGAGTGCTCTAGACAGTCGCAGGAAAATAGTAACAAACAGGTAGAATGGAATTCTGATGCTTTGTTTGGAGCAGGAGCTTATGAATCTGGAGCTCAGCAGGCAGAAGCCAGGTTTCCAACTGGTTATTTTGAACAGGTACGCATCTGCGCAACACAAGCATGGGAAAGGGTGACCACATCTGATGTAGATCCGTCAGCTCCCATTAACTCTTTTCACCAAGGCTCTGATGAGTCATTGGCGAGCTTCATCTCAAGGGTGAAGAGAAGCTTAGAGAGAAAGGTTTATAATCCTGACGTCCGCAAACTACTCCTGCGCTCTATTGTCTGGGAAGGCATGACACCACAATTCCGTCAGGTATGCCTTAATCTTAAACACCTACACCCAGATAATTGGATTCTAGCGACACAGGAACTTACATCAGGCAATTATGGGGCACCCGCTACGACACAGGTCTATGCAGTTGCCTCACGTTGGGCGTCAGATGTTGTTGAGGTGGTCTGGTGTCGGGCTGCACCACGGAGAAGAGAGCGGACGTCCAGAGCAAAGGGGTACACAAATATTTATTATAGGATGGGGGAGGGTTTGGTTCAGACCACGTGGAGCCAGCCGGCAATGGCCGACCACGGGGGGAGAGCAGGGAGCGAGACCTCAGAGAGGGAGAGCTGAGAGCCCAGAGAGGGGGGGGGTGAGGGGGCTTTTTATTGGGCGACAACCAGAGGTGACGTGTAGGGCCAGGATTGGTTGAAGGGGGCAATGCTAGGGTTTCGCGTGGCGTGACATGTAGGGCCAGGATTGGTTGAAGGGGGCAATGCTAGGGTTTCGCGCGGTGTAGTAAAACCTGGGGGCGGAGACTGCATCAGAATAACTCCTCAGCAACACTGCCATCTGATATGCAAATGGTTCCAAGTTATTGTCTGGGGAGATGATGTCATGGCTGGAAAAAGGACCAGAAAGCTGGATCAGGGAAGAGAGTAGCTCCCTAATATAGGAAAGGTGTATAAATATTGTTGACTGTAAACCCATCGATTTGATGTGATCTGGGGCCCATATTCAGCTTAGGAGTCTATGTGACCTCTGCCTCCCTGTAGATCTGAGCTCACACTCTGTGGTCATGAGTAGGAACATTTCAAGCTGCCCCAATATCAGGACCCATCTTCCTCAGGTGCAGCATAGAGTGTGTTGTCCAGCCTCCCTTCGGAGGATGGAACATTCCTATCTTGTTGTTCCATGTTGAGGGCAATGGTGACTTGGGAACAACACCTGGTGTGAGATCCAAAAAGAAGCAGCTTACAACCTGGGACCCTCTGGAGAGAGAAGCTGGAGCTCTATTTGAGTGACCAAATACCTGACCAATCAGAGCCTCAGGCCTGCCTAGGAAACACTACCTGATGGTGCTTTTTGTTTGTTTGTTTCTTTTGGTTTTTTTTTTATACTTCTTATAATTGGCTGTCTTTGCTCAGGCTGCCTGCAGCTAATCTGGAGTGGTCCAAGCTGTAGACTGACTGTTAAGGTTTTTTAGTCTATTTTATTTTATGATTACTATTATTAAATATGCATGTCCCTTTTCCCTCTTCAGGTTGACTAAAATTAACTGATGTTGCTCTTTCCATTGACAGGTCACTGGTGTCCTATCCATTGTGAGAGGGACTTGTTTCTCTCCCCCTCTTCCTTTGACCCTCCTTTTTCTCTCCTCCTAGCCAATTAAAAAAAAAAAAAAACCTCTTTCCTTGCACTGCTCTCTTATTTTTTTTCATTCTTCCTTCTTTCGCTTTCTGAATTCACTGACACTCCTTTGTGAATTATTTGTTGCATTTCTATTTGTCCTTTTCTGTTTTTCTTATCTATCTGTAGCATGTTTGTTCTTTACGCATATCTGCTTTTAATAGATGTTCTGTGTTTTCTTTGAACTGGTATGAACAGGAAAATTTACTTAGCATTGAGCAATGAAACCTTTCCTTTCCCTCAGAGCTTTGCATTGTGTTCTCTCAGATCACTTTATACTGTGCTTGTATCAAGTACAAATCACTGCAGTGCCTGGTGTCATTTGAAAATAGAATGAGACCCAAGCAAAGGGTGGGTTTAACCTTCATCTCCCACAATACCACTCAGGGCACTGCAGCCCCAAGAGGGATGGGGGAAAAGAGAGTCAGTGTTGCTGTGCTGTAGCTACCTACAGTTTCTCTGACAGAGTAGGATATTTTGTGGTCATTAGCCAATGAAATTACAAAAATATGGTAGACAAAAGATTGAATCATAGGTCTTTCATTTCACTGTCTTTTTTTTCTTTTCTTTGATAGATAGATGGCACAGCAAATGAAAAAAAAACATAGTACCAAAGATTCCTTCAGTGTCATTGAGGCCATTCTTTTTTGTTGAAGTATTTATTTATTTCTGCCAGAGGGTTATTGCTGGAGCTTAATACTTGCACAAGAATTTCACCTACCTAACCTTCACCTTTCTCCCTTTATAAATATCATTATTTGATGGGCAGATAAAAGCTGAGAAGGGAAGGGAAGACAGAGACAGAGAATGAGTGACACCTGCAAACCTGCTTCACCAGTCATGTAGCATGGCCTGCAGGTGGGGAGCAGGGGACCCGGCGACATGTGCTCTCACCCAGATGTGTCCCTGCCCCTCAGGGCAGCAGTTACAACCTGGGTTGAGTGAACACAACACATTATCCAGGTGGGCTAGTCTGTGCTCTCTAGATTGGCTGTTTCAATCGATTTGGATGGGTCCGTGACATTTTTTAAGGAATTTGCCACAAAGGAACATAAACTGCATGAGTTTAATCCCGGGACGTGTGCCTCTGCATGCTGCATGCACAACGGACAGGTGTCTGATGTCAGACTGTCTACAGGGCCCTTCATGTTCCCTCCAAGATGCCTAGTATATATATTGAAGGTCTGGGAATTATTTAGACTGCCATCATATGAATTCTGCTACTGAATTTTTCTTTCACGTCTTCATATCTTTATATATATATATATATATAAGCATATCAGTTCAATTTTGTTAGGGGCCCAACCTACTCAAATATACCCTCACTAGAACTAGTTACATCTGCAGTGACCTTTTTTTTCTGAAATTTTTAATTTTTTAAAATATCTTATTTATTTATTCCTTTTTGTTGCCCTTGTTGTTTTATTGTTGTAATTACTGATGTCATCATTATTGGATAGGACAGAGAGAAGTGGAGAGAGGAGGGAAGACAGAGAGGGGGAGGGAAAGACAGACACCTGCAGACCTGCCTCACCGCCTGTGAAGTGACTCCCCTGCAGGTGGGGAGCCGGGGGCTCGAACCAGGATCCTTATGCCGGTCCTTGCGCTTTGTGCCACGTGCACTTAACCCACTATGCTACTGCCCGACTCCCTTTTTTTTCTGAATCTTTGAACAAATTGTCACTTGCTGTTTTTTTCTACACTTTTTGGTCATCTTCTTGGTGAGTTAATGGTTTCCAATCTAGTTGTTGATGCACGATAGGTGTCTACAAAATGTACCCACCCCAACCTAGGTCCTATCCCACTGTCACCCGGCAGAACCAAAACGCCTGTTCCACCTCCTCTCCCTCGGGTCCCTTCCTAGAGCCTTTTGCCATGGTGCAAAAAGCACAACCTTTCTGTGAAGGAATGGGTTGAGTAGGATAAGCAAAATAAATGAGGGAGAACACCAGATGATCTCACTTAAAGCTAGAACTAAAGAATAAAGGACAGGAGATGAAAAGAAGAAAGGTAGAGATTTTTCTAAACAAGATTTAGGGGACTGAGACTTCAGCACATTTCTGAGGAGAAATTCAACAGTTCTAAAAGGTCACATGTTACATGTATAGGCATAGTATTAAGCAAATATGTTTGTATTTCTAATATTTTGTGGCAAATGAATTACCTTGTGATAAGTTTGTGCATCACTCAGTCTACTAAACTAAATTATTCAGTTATTTTACACCTTATTTATTCTATTTGACAAAACAGAAAGAAATTAAGAAGGAAAGGTAAGAGGGGGAGAGATAAGGAAAAAGAGAAAGAGAGAAGGAGAGGGAGAAAGAGAGAGAAAAAGAGAGAGGAGAGAGAGAGAAAGAAAGAAAGATATACCTTTAGCACTTATTCATAGCTTGTGAAGCTTGAAACAAAAGTTTTAAGACATACATGAGAAAACAAATTCTGAGTTTTATGAGACTTCTGGTGACATGTCCATGGAGTAATGGTGACTTTCAGAAACAATCCAGTAATGCAATGGAAAATCAATGGAGATATTAAAACATTGCAACTGCAAGATCTGAATAAAATCGCAGAGCCACAGGTGGTTGTACTTCATGGAATGGGGAAGTGGATAAACTCTGCAAAGACAGCTTGAGCCAGGAGCCAGCTCTGGAAACCCTGAAGCATTCTGAGTCACAGGGCAGACTCTGAAGAAGGCCAGAAGAGCAGAGGACTGGTCTGAGTCAAAAGCTGCCCCTGCCCCTACAATAGAAACAGGCGGCCAGAAACCAAAGTCTGAAATAAGGCAATAAAAACTCACTGCCTAAGCCCACACAAGTAAATACGAAATTCCTTTCTCTCTCCCCAAGGATATAAAAACAATTAAACAAAACAAAATGAAACAAACAAAATAGACATAGCATCACCTGCTTGATAAAGAGCAGATTCCATATTTAAACAAAGCAGGGAAGGACAAAAGGATTTGGAAAACAAATATCCGAGTTTTAATTCAGAAAACTTATTATGAAGGCAATCCAAGACTTCAACTGTAACATATAAACACAGCTTTCAGGATCTCAGAGATCATTTCATCAAAGAGACACAAAATAGTCTCATACTCCCCGTCTATGGAGTGAAGAGGCTATGGGTGGAGTTAGGGCTTACAGAAGGGGTTTAGTAGATCAACTAATTCAGTGAGAGGACAGGATACCCCGGATGGAGGATAAAGCTACCACTCTGGGGAGTCAGGCGGTAGCGCAGCGGGTTAAGTGCGCATGTGGCACAAAGCTCACGGACCATCTTAAGGATCCTGGTTCGAGCCCCTGGCTCCCCACCTGCAGGGGAGTCGCTTCTCAGGCATTGAAGCAGGTCTGCGGGTGTCTATCTTTCTCTCCCCCTCTCTGTCTTCTCCTCCTCTCCATTTCTCTCTGTCCTATCCAACAACGATGACATCAACAACAACAACAGTAATAACTACAACAATAAAACAACAAGGGCAACAAAAGGGAATTAAAAAAAAAAAACTACCACTCTGAGTGCAAGCCTGTTAGAGAGCAAAGACAGATGAAAAGTGGAACAATTCTTGGTGAAACTGTAGGCTGCATCAGAATAAGAAAAAAAAAAACTAGTTGATTACATAAATGTGGGAAGTTCAGGCCCCCAAGCTGGGCAGAGGCCTGTCACTTCTGCATTGAGTATTGAGGAGTTGACCCCAAGGCCGACCAGGCTTAAAGGCGTGTCCCTTCTTCTTGACTCTGTGGGCTGAGATGGGACCGAGCTCAGGGGCAAGGGAGGTGCCTCCTTACACAACACTCCCTAAAGGTTCCACTTTCTCCTGCAGGACAGATGCGTGACCTCCCTTTATAAGGCCAGAACTTGGGTCCTTATAGGCTGGTAACCTGTCTTTGCACCCCAGCTGGATATGAGAAGCAGGTGTGACCTAAGAGCTTGAATGAGGGGCACCTGGGGGTAGTTAACATGGCGTGAGTCTCACGCACTTTCCTCATTGGGTCCTACATGCTGCCACTGCGTTTCTGTTGGATGGTGATCAGTATATCTAACCCCGAGTGTGAACAATAAACGAGCGTCTCTCTGAAGCACTCTCAGAGGCTGGTCCTTTCCTCTGGGCCTCACCCTCACCTCCGGTTCCCAGTTGCCCATGTTGCTGCAGCTTCTCTGCTGGCCAGAGAGCGCCCAGCAACACCCAAAGACAGAAATTAGAAGCAGAGATCATATTCAACGAAGTCATAACAAACAAACAAAAATATCCACATTTGGGAAACGCTGAAACATATAAGCATAGAAGGATAGAGAGATCTGGAAGGATACCCAGTACTTTTAACCCAGAAGGGCCCAGACATGACATCTCTTGCAAAATGATCTATTTATCAAAAAACTACCCCTTTACTATTACAAACCCCAGGCAAGTCTTGAAGTATTAATTTTTATTTTTTATTTATAAAATGGAAATATTGACAAGACCATAGGATAAGAGGGGTACATTTCCACACGATGCCCACCCACAGAACTCCACACCCCACCCCCTCCCCTGATAGCTTTCCTATTCTTTATCCCTCTGGGAGCATGGACCCAGATCATTCTGTGCAGAAGGTGGAAGGTCTGGCTTCTGTAATTGCTTCCCCGCTGAACATGGGTGTTGACAGGTGGATCCATACTCCCAGCCTGTCTCTCTCTTTCCCTAGTGGGGCAGGGCTCTGGGGAAGCAGGGCTCCAGGACACATTGGTGGGGTTGTCTGTCCAGGGAAGTCTGGTTGGTATCATGGTAGCATCTGGAACCTGGTGGCTGAAAAAGTGTTAAGATATAAGGATGAGCCAGTTTGAGCCCCCGGCTCCCCACCTGCAGGGGCGTCGCTTCACAGGTGGTGAAGCAGGTCTGCAGGTGTCTGTCTGTCTCTCCCCCTCTCTGTCTTCCCCTCCTTTCTCCATTTCTCTCTGTCCTATCCAATGACGACAACATCAATAACAACAATAATAACTACAACAATAAAACAGCAAGGGCAACAAAAGGGAATAAATAAATACATCTTAAAAATATCTTTTTTAAAAAGAATTCTTACTTTAGGGAGTTATGATCTGTAAATAGAATATTCTGATATTTCTTTTCTCTCTCTGTATATATGTGCATTTTAGATAAATATGTATATGCATACTACACACATAGATATGACTAGTTGCAATTCTAGTGGCTGTAAAGTCTCATAATTTTCTTTTGTTTTACTTATGTTACTTAAACAAAGAAGGGCTCCATCGTTTGCAAATATTTTTACATACTATCAGTACTTATCACATTCTTGACTTTCCACTTTATTCCATTAGTAAGACTTAATGGGAAATGTTGTTTTTATATTGATTTTTAAACTATTACTGTCATCATAAAATAGTGTGAAGAGAGCATTTCATTTCAATTATTTTATTTCTTTCTTTGAATTTCTTATGACATGGTGATATATTTCTTGGAATGTGAGTTAGAATGATTGATGATTCTTAGAGTATACTGACAAATTCTTACTTCAAATTGACAAAAGTCACTTTATATCATCTCAGCCTTTAGATTTCCCAGGGTCACAAGATGCGTCGCTCATTTGGTGAGCATTTTTGTGTGAGGCTTGCATTGGTCACTTTCCTCACTAGATGAACTGATATGTCAGCACTGCAAATAGTGCAATTTAATTTAATCAAGCTATATATAGGCATGTTTAACTTCATGATACCATTTTTATCTTGAAAATGTTTTACATTATAATATCTCAGTGGAGTAAAATATAAATTGTTTATGTATGTACGTGTTGACTCATTGCCTCCAGGGTGATCACTGGGGCACAGCTCCTGGTGGTCATTTGTTCCAGTTTTTTATTCTATTTTATTCTATAGGACAGAGAGAAATTGAGGGGAGGAAAGATAGAGAGCCAGAGAGAAAGAAATACACCTCCAGACCTAATCTCTAACTCACTGCTCGTGAAGTGACAACCCCCTCCCAATGAAGAGCAGGGGGCTTGAACCCGCGTTCTGGAACTTGGTGCACTTAAGCTTCTGTGATACTGCCCACCAATGCACACAGACCCACACGCACACACGTGTGTGCGCGCGCGCGCACACACACACACACACACAAATATAGAAACAATGACTCCCAGGTTAGTAAGAATTTGTAAGGAAGCACCTATACTTTAATTTGCTACTGGCCCATCTAGGTTTGAGCCTGGGCACCATTTGAATACCATAGTGCCAGTGGAAGTCTCTCTCTCTCTCTCTCTCTCTCTTTCTGTGTGTGTGCATGTGTGCCTTTCTCTTTTGTCTTAATTGAAGAAACAAAGTGGCCTAGTGTGGAGACCACAGCAGCCCGTGGGGGTCCTGGGAGACCCTGGTGATGAGGAGAGTGCACGGAGAGGAATAAATCACCACTTTCTCATCCAGGAGAAGCTTCAGAGAGAAGACTCCTTTATTGGGAGATACAGGTGAGTAGATTTGGCTGGAGCCGGCCGGCCAGGAACAGTAGTACCTGGAGAGGGCGCTAGGATTGAGAGAAGAAAGAAGACAGTGCAATGAGATCAGGAGGGCCCAGCCCAATGTCTGAGCGCCCAGATTTATTTTCTCACAGTCCTTTATAACACACAGCAAGAAGTTTAATTAGGCTGGCTCTGCATAAGGTTTCTCAAAACATAACCCAGGTGCCTAAACAAAGTACAGTTTCTCAAAACATGAGCAAGATACAGTTGAGGCAAAAGTTCATGTAGTTAGACCATGATCATTTTCCCAGAGAGTCTGCAAAGTCTTTATCATTTTCTCTAATCATTCTAAGAGAAAGGTCAGGGGCGCGCAGAAGGCCTACTTTGCCAGCCTTTTTTGCTCACAGGCCCAGGGGGCTTTTCCTCTCAAGGACCTGTTGCCCCCAACAAACAGATATACCCAAAGGTCAGGAAAAGGTTAAGGTCATGATTAAGCCACACACACTATACAGGGTTAAGTCTTGACCTACCAGGTGTTTGTTCACTGCTGGGAAGTCGCCATACAAGGTCTGACCATGAGCTCACATGCACAGGCAGGCTTCTCTCTAAAGGTGAATCACCTTTAGAGAGCAGGTGGGGAGGGGCAGTTAAGTAAGACCAGGATATTTGCGGTGTGTTTCCGTTGGCCATGCACAGTAATTCACAGCCTTTGTTCACAGGGAATGAGGAAGCATCTGCAGGAATGTCCCCAGTCTGGGAAACTACATCCATCACAAGGTTGCGAGGTCAGAGGAGGACCTGCCTACTGTCTCTCCTGAGTTGGAGAGGGCTCAGGGTCAACCCTCTAAGACTCTCATGGAAATAATGACCTGGATTTCCCAGACAGTAGGCCCTTCCTCACAGCCTAGGTGACTCCACAGAACACAGCGCTTCTTAGTAAGACTTCTGCCTTTTTAAAGCTGGACAAGTAAAAGTGAAGATACCAAAGATGATTATGAGAGAAAATGTGCCTTACTTACATAGATGGTGCTAGATGTTATAAGTGAATATAAGTCTATAAGATCTTAGAATCTTTTCCTTTCAAAAATCAAATTACAGGTCAGAATGTAGCAAAAGGAATATACCATTCCATTCACTTAGGAAAACTGATGTTTTGTTTGGAATGTTATTGTGCTATCTAATTGACTACATTATAGTTCAAATTTTACTGATTAAATTTGCCAGTAGATGAGACAGAGACACCATTAATTGTTGGCTTTATTTGATTTTTTAAACTTTATCTATTTAATTTGATAGGACAGAAAAATAAGGGTGATAGAGAGAGGGAGGCAGATAGAGAGACACCTGCAGCACTGCTTCATAGCTTACCTTACCCTGCAGGTGGGGACTGGGGCTTGAACCTGAGTCCTTGTGCATAGGAACATATGTGCTTAATGAGCTGCATCAATGCCTGCCATATTTATTTTAGTATATACATTTAATGAAGCTGCTGGTGCAGATTATTGTATGTCTTCATGATAATTTATCGGACTGGATTTGTTGGATCCTATATTAAATAAGAATTCCAAGATATAGATGCATAGTCTTTTACTGCCTATTTTTAAAAAAGACTTTAAACACATAACTTTTGTTGTAGTTTTTATCCTATATCAAAGCTATTATTCACTCAGGTGCCTGAGTTTCCTTTTACTTCCCATGCCAGTGATTTGCAGTATTAGGGGCAAGTCATTGATTCAGACTGCTGAGCTGTCCAGCTTATGTTAGACCAGGGGCCTGGGGAGGTGTGTTTTAAAAGCGCCCTTTACTTTCAAAACTCACATTGAAGAAATGACATCTTTGGTTTTTATAGCTATGTAGCTTGTGCTCTTATCACATGGAATGCTCTCCCAAGTAGACAAGGTCGCTTATTCTGAAAGTAGTTCTCATGGGCTGTATTCCACTAGGGTTGGAAACGTGATTGCATGCCTTTGAATACGAGTCTTGCAACTGTCTGCAGGAAGACCATATTCTGCATTTTGATGTGAACACTTATCTTACATCTTTTCAGATGAAGAAACTTGGACAGATATTTAGCAGTAGCTTTTTTTTTTTTTTCATTTAAGCACTATCATGCTAACAATAGTAATCTCTCAAGTAAACTAACTTTCCAAAAGAAAATCTGTATTTCTTGCATAATCTAGAATTATTTTAATCAGAAGTTATATAATTAAAAAATTATCTCTCACCTCCTCCCTATTCAAGATATACTTTTTAAATCTGCAAGAAGCTTGCCAGGAAGATATGTGGAGTGGGAAATCTTCCAGAAGGAGAAAATAGCATTTGCGAAAGCCCAGGATTCTATCAGTTTCTGTTTAGTGGCATGGGGTTAGCCCTGTCAGTGCTGGGAGTATAAGATCATGATCTTTATATTTACTGAATTAGGAGGCAGAGAGATCTTTATCCCATTGAGGCAAAATCATGCCTATTTTTTTCAGACATCTTTAAAAACAAAATTAACAATTCTTTTTCTACTGTGGGTTCCTGCCTCCAACTTCCCTTCATTTCAGCTACACGCTGAATTTAATTCCTTCTCTGTATATCTCTGTGGGACCTCGGGGAATGCCAATCCCAGTTGTCACAGCATCTTTAGCACCTGCTACTGTGGTCTGAATTAGATCTGGACACATGCTATAGTTGTGTTCTAAGTGGATGCAAATCCTGGTGCAGTCAATGAAACACGGCTTGTCCTTCAATAAGTGTTTTAGCCAGTGTGGGCTTCAGTTTATTTATCTTTAAATTGAAGTTTAAATTAGTATGAGCAGGTGATGGAGATAGTATAATAGTTATGGAAAAAGATATGTTCACTCTTGACATTCCAATGCCCCAAGTTCAATCCCCTTCAGTACCTGAAACTATTGTGGAGTAGATGCACCTATGGTAAGAATAAATGCTGTTCTGGGGCCCTTGTCGGGGAGTCCTGAGACTCCCAAACAGACATGATGGGCCTAGACCTCGAATAAATCCCTCTATCCATTGTTACAGGTCATCTCTATCAGGAACAACACAATAGACCCCTTTGTGGGCCCCCATAGGACCTTGCCCTCAACTTGGATCAACCATGGTAGAGAATGTTCCATCCTCTGAAGGGAGGCTGGACAACACACTCTATGCTACACCTGAGGAAGATGTGTCCTGATATTAGGGCAACTTGGAACGTTCCTACTCATGACCACAGAATGTGAGCTCAGATCTACAGGGATGCAGAGGTCACATAGGCTCCTAAGATGAATATGGGCCCCAGATTAGATCAAATTGATGGGGTTTATAATCAAAAATATTTATACCCATATTGGGGAGCTACTCTCTTCCCTGATGCAGCTTTCTGGTCCTGTTCCAGCCATGACATAATCTCCCCAGACAATAACTTGGGTCCACCTGCATATCAGATTTCAGGCTCAAGTTAAAAAAAAAAAAAAACATTACTATAGCTATAGGCTCTTTGAAATATAACTAAAAGATGCCTACTAGCTATATACAAAATGGAGTACCCTCACATCTCTTCACCTGCACTATTCCAGCCCTCAGGTCCATGACTGTTCAACAATTTGTTTGACTTTGTAAGTTAACTCTATTTTCAGCCACCAGGATTAGATACCAGCATGATGCCCACCAGACTTCCCTGGACAGATCACCTCACCAATGTGTCCTGGAGCTCCGCTTCCCCAGAGCCCTGCCCCACTAGGAAAAGAGAGAGTTAGGCTGGGAGTATGGATCCACCTGTCATCACCCATGTTTAGTAGGGAAGCAATGACAGAAACCAGAGCTTCCACCTTCTGCATCCCACAGTGACCCTGGGTCCATACTCTCAGAGGGATAGAGAACAGGAAAGCTGTCAGGGGAGGGGATGGGATACGGAGTTCTGGCGGTGGGAACTGTGTGGAGTTGTACCCCTCTCATCCTAGGGTATTGTTAGTATCTCCTTTTTTAAATAAATTAAAAAAATTAAAAAATGAATAAATGCTGTTGGTGATGATGAGCAGGAGACTGGACATGCGCACTGGCAGATATCACACTCCCCGTGCGCAGAGACCAGTGTTCCCATCCCTGTCACCACATGGGACACCTGCACTGGGGAAGTTTTAGGAGGGACAGATAGTGCTGTAGTGTCTCTTTTCCTTTCTCTGCCCCTCTGTCCTTCCCCAATTTTCTTCCTGTATGTTTGAAACAGAAACCTGCACTGCATAATAAAAAGAAACATCTACCATCAGTCAAATGCTACAGATGCATAACCCCGCAGGGGCCCAGATGTCAAAAAAGGAAAACAAACAAACAAAAAAGAATAGTGTCACATTCATAGAGTAGCTGTAAAGATTATTTAATGGTCTGGGTGGTGGAGCACCTACCTGAATGCATGTTACAATGTGCAGGGGCCTGAGTTTGAGCCCCTGATCACCACCTGTGTGGGGAAAGCTTTGCGAGTGGTGAAGCAGGGCTGTGGGTATCTCTCTGTCTCTTTCCCTCTCCCTCTAGTCTTATTTATGGCTGTCTCTATCCAATAAATAAACAAATATAATAAAAAAGGTTATTCAATTCTTGTGAAGTGCATAGAATATTATAAAATATTACTGGCATATTATAAAACCATAAACAGGAGTTTATATCACTATTATTGTCATTATGTAACAATGACCAGCTGAATGTTAAAATTACATATAATAAGCATGTGTATACCAAGAGCAAGACATAATTTGTACAAATTTAAAAGTTTAGTAAACACTTGGACAGAACCATAGCCACCCTCTGATAAGGACTTGGCAGCTAGGATGACTTTGCAAGCTCACTAAGATGATGATCAAGGTGTCACTATTAAGGTGTCACATTCAGGGATTGAGAGATCTAAGATTTTCTTACAGTCATGAAACATCACTGTAATATTTATGTTTTTGAAACATGTAATGTTCTGATCATGCTTATTGTTACCAGACTTTAGGGTTTTAAGAACGTGTCTCTCTGTTTTAAAGAAACACTAATATTTGGGGGAGAAAATATTGGCTGTGCCCACAAACATTTCTTATACATTTGATGGTAAATATTTAAATATATTGTAACTTTGCATTTACTTCTTTATCTGTTTTCAAACAATTTGAAATTATTTTGCAAAGTATCAGTGGGTATAACATAGAACTCTCTAATGTCTATTAATTCCCAAATGCACAAATGTGAAAACAAACAATAATTAAATATATCAAGGAGAAAACAGAGGTAAGAGTCAGTTACTACTGAATCTTAGTCCATAATTGAAGTAAGCCATTAGGAACTCCCATACGAGGTTCCGAGCACTTTGCTGTAGCATTAAATCACTGGCACGTGTGAATGCATAAGGTTTGGGGAAACCATTTCTGATACTATTATAGTGATGTTTCAGCAGACTAGCATATCACAGAGATGGAGGAATGGAGGGGAGAAATATGTCTCTGGTGTCATTATCGAGATTACCAATGATCCTTCTGAATAATTGATTTCTGCCTTATGGACGCTGAGAATCACGTAAATAATTCACAGTTCCCTTTCGGGTTTGGCTGCTATGAAGCTCAAAGCTAATTCATAGCCTGTGTCTTGCTGTTTAACTGACTCTGTGGCCTGCATTTTCCAGATGTCCCTAATCCTGTATTTGTCTCACTCTTCTCATAGATCCTTTCTCTTCCCAATTATATTTTTGCTTTGAGCTTGGTAGTTTCTGTGGCCTCAAATAAGTCAGGGATACAAAAGGGAAGAACCAAACAAGAGTTTGAAATTATTAGTAAGAATGTGCTCAAAGATGGATTCGGAGCACTCCAGATGAGACTGTACTGGAAGACTGGATGGAATCAAACTAGTCGTTCATTCCAGGAGGTTACTGGTCAGACATTGTGTATGTGAGCACAGCACTGAGCCGCTCTCACGACAAGCACTGCATGGCCCCGGAGAGCCTCCTGAAACTGCAAAATCACCTACCAGAGAGATGGTCTCTGTCAGCTCAGTTCACATCAGCTGTCTCTGACACTCAGCGTCTGTTGCTGCATTTCATTCTTTTCCTTCTTAGCTTCTCTAGGACAGAGGCCAGGCTTTTGCCTTTGTGTGGATCCACTCAGGTATTAAAGCAAGCGACACGTCACTTCCTCTCAGGGCTTATTAACCTGTCCAGTCTGTTTCCTAAAATAAACGGAGCTGTTATTTGCCTAGTCTGTTTTCTAATTAAAAATAATATTAAGTCTTGGCACTTTAACCCTTTTCAGAATGGCAATTCAAAAAGTACATAAACAAAGAAGCAAAGCTTTCTAGACAGTATCACTGTTTTCTGGAAGGTAGTGGGACTTCCAATGGTATACATGCTTTTTCTGTTACATCCTTTGAAACACCCCCAGCAGTAACTATCTGATGATGCTCTTCATTTTTGTTTTTCTTCCCACAGTCTTGAAGTATAAGTGACTTCACCATTAAGCTCACATTTTAATTTTAGCGACATGACCAGGATACAGTGGGCATACAGTTTTGTGTATTGAATAGAAGCTAGACCTGCCTATCTAAAGGCAAGATTAACTGCCAAAATCATTCTATTTAAAAAGATGCCAGCTTGAATTTTGATGTAACTCTACAAGGCTGCAGAATCATTTAGATTCTTGAAGCGCTATTGTCTGACTCAAAACATAATAGAAAATTTCCTGAATTATTATTTTGCTACTAATTTCTTATTCTGAATTTTGACCTTAATAACACAGATAAGTAATAGAAATCAGGTGAGGACATATCAGGTTCAAACATTTTTCCCCTTTATATTCACTACAGTTTCATTTGTTTACAAAGGTTTATTGATCCTTGGCTGTGTCTGGTGCATGGATAAGGCAAAACTATAACAATGAAATTTCCTGGAAATGAACACTTTACTAGAGGGAACAGTAGAGTTATTATAAATATATAATTCTGGGGAGTCCGGCGGTAGCGCAGGGGGTTAAGCGCAGGTGGCACAAAGCGGAAGGACTGATATAAAGATCCTGGTTTGAGCCCCCGGGCTCCTTACCTGCAGGGGAGTCTCTTCACAGGCAGTGAAGCAGGTCTGCAGGTGTCTGTCTTTCTCTCCCCCGCTCTGTCTTCCCCTCCTCTCTCCATTTCTCTCTGTCCTATCCAACAACGATGACAATAAGAATAATTAAAATGATAAAATAACAAGAACACCAAAAGGGAATACATACATAAATAAATATAATATTGATTTAATCTAATATAACAGAATTATGCATATAATTTTCACAACATGTAAATGAATAAGTGGTAATTGTTCATGTCTTTTTCAGGAAAAGATACATCACATACCCTGAGAGTCAGAAAATGTATTTTGAAATTAGAAGCATAGACATATACTATAAGCATGCATAAAGATTTCCATTCTTTATTAAAAATCTGCAAATTACCTCATTTTTGAAATTGTCTAAAGTGACATTTTCATAATGAAGGTTAAACTTAGAACCCACTAAATTGGGACACGCTCAGTGTTGAGGGATATCTTTCCACTTCTTTTATTATTTTTTTTTAATTTTATATTTTTCTTTTTTATTTAAGAAAGGATAAATTAACAAAAAAATAGGGTAGGAGGGGTACAATATACTGTGTATAGGTGAGTGCTGAGTACCCAACAGAAGGAGAGCACACTGTGTATAGGTGAATGCTGAGTACTCAGCAGGTGGAGTGCACACTGTGTATAGGTGAGTGCTGAGTACCCAGCAGGTGGAAGGCACACTGTGTCTAGGTGAGTGCTGAGTACCCAGCAGGTGGAGAGCATACTGTGTATATGTGAGTGCTGAGTACCCAGCAAGTGGAGAGCACTCTGTCTATAGGTGAGTGCTGAGTATGCAGCAGGTGAAGAGCACACTGTGTATAGGTGAGTGCTGAGTACCCTGCAGGTGGAGTGCACACTGTGTATAGGTGAGTGCTGAGTACCCTGCAGGTGGAGAGCACACTGTGTATAGGTGAGTGCTGAGTACCCAGCAGGTGGAGAGCACGCTGTGTATAGGTGAGTGCTGAGTACCCAGCAGGTGGAGGGAACACTGTGTATAGGTGAATGCTGAGTACCCAGCAGGAGGAGAGCACACTGTGTACAGGTGAGTACTGAGTACCCATTGGGTGGAGGGCACAATGTTTATAGGTGTGTGCTGAGTACCCAGCATGTGGAGGGAGCACTGTGTACAGGTGAGTGCTGAGTACCCAGAAGGTGGAGAGCACACTGTGTATAGGTGAGTGCTGAGTACCCAACAGGAGGAGAGCACACTGTGTATAGGTGAGTAGTGAGTACTTAGCTGGTGGAGGGAACACTTTGTATAGGTGAGTGCTGAATACCCAGTTGGTGGAGAGCACACTGTGTATAGGTGAGTGTTGAGTACCCAGCTGGTGGAGGGAACACTTAGAATAGGTGAGTGCTGAGTACCCAGCAGGTGGAGAGCACACTGTGTATAGTTGAGTGCTGAGTACCCAGCACTTGGAGAGCACTCTGTGCATAGGTGAGTGCTGAGTATCCAACAGAAGGAGAGCACTCTGTGTATAGGTGAGTGCTGAGTACCCAGCAGGTGGAGGGCACACTGTGTTTAGGTGAGGACTGAGTATCCAGCAGGTGGAGAGCACAATGTGTATAGGAGAGGACTGAGTACCCAGCAGGTGGAGAGCACAAAGTGTATAGGTGAGTGTTGAGTACCCAGCAGGTGGAGAGCACAGTGTGTATATGTGAGTGCTGAGTACCCAGCAGGTGGAGACCACATGTGTATAGGTGAGGGCTGAGTACCCAGGACATGGAGGGCACAGTGTGTATAGGTGAGTGCTGAGTAACCTGCAGGAGGAGAGCACACTGTATATAGGTGAGTACTGACTACCAGCAGGTGGAGTGTTCACTGTGTATAGGTGAGTGCTGAGTACCCAGCAGGTGGAGAGCACACTGTGTATAGGTGAGTGCTGAGTACCCAACAGGAGGAGAGCACATGGTGTATAGGTGAATGCTGAGTACTCAGCAGGTGGAGGGCACACTGTGTATAGGTGAGTGCTGAGTACCCAGCAGGTGGAAGGCACACTGTGTCTAGGTGAGTGCTGAGTACCCAGCAGGAGGAGAGCACACTGTGTATATGTGAGTGCTGAGTACCCAGCAAGTGGAGAGCACTCTGTCTATAGGTGAGTGCTGAGTATGCAGCAGGTGAAGAGCACACTGTCTATTGGTGAGTGCTGAGTACCCTGCAGGTGGAGAGCACACTGTGTATAGGTGAGTGCTGAGTACCCAGCAGGTGGAGAGCACACTGTGTATAGGTGAGTGCTGAGTACCCAGCAGGTGGAGGGAACACTGTGTATAGGTGAATGCTGAGTACCCAGCAGGAGGAGAGCACACTGTGTACAGGTGAGTGCTGAGTACCCATTGGGTGGAGGGCACAATGTTTATAGGTGTGTGCTGAGACCCAGCATGTGGAGGGAGCACTGTGTACAGGAGAGTGCTGAGGCCCAGCAGGTGGAGCACACACTGTGTATAGGTGAGTGCTGAGTACCCAACAGGAGGAGAGCACACTGTGTATAGGTGAGTAGTGAGTACTCAGCTGGTGGAGGGAACACTTTGTATAGGTGAGTACTGAATACCCAGTTGGTGGAGAGCACACTGTGTATAGGTGAGTGTTGAGTACCCAGCTGGTGGAGGGAACACTTAGTATAGGTGAGTGCTGAGTACCCAGCAGGTGGAAGGCACACTGTGTCTAGGTGAGAGCTGAGTACCCAGCAGGTGGAGTGCACACTGTGTATATGTGAGTGCTGAGTACCCTGCAGGTGGAGTGCACACTGTGTATAGGTGAGTGCTGAGTACCCAGCAGGTGGAGAGCACAAAGTGTACAGGTGAGTGCTGAGTACCCAGCAGGTGGAGAGCACACTGTGTCTAGGTGAGTGCTGAATACCCAGCAGGTGGAGAGCACATTGTGTATAGTTTAGTGCTGACTAGCCAGCAGGTGGAGAGCACACTGTGTATAACTGAGTGCTGAGCACCAAGCAGGTGGAGAGCACACTGTGTATATGTAAGTGCTGAGTACCCAGCAGGTGGAGTGAACACTGTGTATAGGTGAGAGATGAATACCCAGCAGGTGGAGAGAACACTGTGTATATGTGAGTACTTATCACCCAGCAGGTGGAGAACACAGTATCTAGGTGAGTGCTGAGTACCCAGCAGGTGGAGAGCACACTGTGTATAGGTGAGTGCTGACCACACAGCAGGTGGAGAGCACACTGTGTATAGGTGAGTGCTGAGTACTCAGGAGGTGGAAGGCAGATTGTGTCTAGGTGTGTTCTGAGTACTTTGCAGGTGGAGAGCACACTGTGTATAGGTGAGTGCTGAGTACAGAGCAGGTGGAGAGCACACTGTGTATAGGTGAGTGCTGAGCACCCAGAATGAGGAGAGCACAATGTGTATAGGTGATTGCAGAGCACCCAGCAGGTGGAGAGCACACTGTGTATAGGTGAGTGCTGAGTTCCCAGCAGGTGGAAGGCACACTGTGGACAGGTGAGTGCTGAGTACACAACAGGTGGAGAGCACATTGTATATAGGTGAGTGCTGAGTACCCAGCAGGGGATGGGTACACTGTGTATAGGTGAGTGCTGATTACCCAGCAGGTGGAGGGCACACTGTGTACAGGTGAGTGCTGAATACCCAGCAGGTGGAGGGCACACTGTGTCTAGGTGAGTGCTGAGTACCCATCAGGTGGAGAGCACACTGTGTATATGTGAGTGCTGAGTGCCCAGCAAGTGGAGAGCACTCTGTCTATAGGTGAGTGCTGAGAATGCAGCAGGTGAAGAGCACACTGTCTATAGGTGAATGCTGAGTACCCAGCAGGTGGAGGGAACACTGTGTATAGGTGAATGCTGAGTACCCAGCAGGAGGAGAGCACACTGTGTACAGGTGAGTGCTGAGTACCCATTGGGTGGAGGGCACAATGTTTATAGGTGTGTGCTGAGTACCCAGCATGTGGAGGGAGCACTGTGTACAGGTGAGTGCTGAGTACCCAGCAGGTGGAGCACACACTGTGTATAGGTGAGTGCTGAGTACCCAACAGGAGGAGAGCACACTGTTTATAGGTGAGTAGTGAGTACTCAGCTGGTGGAGGGAACACTTTGTATAGGTGAGTACTGAATACCCAGTTGGTGGAAAGCACACTGTGTATAAATGAGTGTTGTGTACCCAGCTGGTGGAGGGAACACTTAGTATAGGTGAGTGCTGAGTACCCAGCAGGTGGAAGGCACACTGTGTCTAGGTGAGTGCTGAGTACCCATCAGGTGGAGAGCACACTGTGTATATGTGAGTGCTGAGTACCCAGCAAGTGGAGAGCACTCTGTCTATAGGTGAGTGCTGAGTATGCAGCAGGTGAAGAGTACACTATCTATAGGTGAGTGCTGAGTACCCTGCAGGTGGAGTGCACACTGTGTCTAGGTGAGTGCTGAATACCCAGCAGGTGGAGAGCACATTGTGTATAGTTTAGTGCTGACTAGCCAGCAGGTGGAGAGCACACTGTGTATAAGTGAGTGCTGAGCACCAAGCAGGTGGAGAGCACACTGTGTATATGTAAGTGCTGAGTACCCAGCAGGTGGAGTGAACACTGTGTATATGTGAGTACTTATCACCCAGCAGGTGGAGAGCACAGTATCTAGGTGAGTGCTGAGTACCCAGCAGGTGGAGCGCACACTGTATAGGTGAGTGCTGAGTACCCAACAGGAGGAGAGCACACTGTGTACAGGTGAGTAGTGAGTACTCAGCTGGTGGAGGGAACACTTTGTATAGGTGAGTACTGAATACCCAGTTGGTGGAGAGCACACTGTGTATAGGTGAGTGTTGAGTACCCAGCTGGTGGAGGGAACACTTAGTATAGGTGAGTGCTGAGTACCCAGCAGGTGGAGAGCACACTGTGTATAGTTGAGTGCTGAGTACCCAGCACTTGGAGAGCACTCTGTGTATAGATGAGTGCTGAGTACCCAACAGAAGGAGAGCACTCTGTGTATAGGTGAGTGCTGAGTACCCAGCAGGTGGAGGGCACATTGTGTTTAGGTGAGGACTGAGTATCCAGCAGGTGAAGAGCACAATGTGTATAGGAGAGGACTGAGTACCCAGCAGGTGGAGAGCACAAAGTGTATAGGTGAGTGTTGAGTACCCAGCAGGTGGAGAGCACAGTGTGTATATGTGAGTGCTGAGTACCCAGCGGGTGGAGACCACATGTGTATAGGTGAGGGCTGAGTACCCAGGACATGGAGGGCACAGTGTGTATAGGTGAGTGCTGAGTAACCTGCAGGAGGAGAGCACACTGTGTATAGGTGAGTACTGACTACCCTGCAGGTGGAGTGTTCACTGTGTATAGGTGAGTGCTGAGTACCCAGCAGGTGGAGAGCACACTGTGTATAGGTGAGTGCTGAGTACCCAACAGGAGGAGAGCACACTGTGTATAGGTGAATGCTGAGTACTCAGCAGGTGGAGGGCACACTGTGTATAGGTGAGTGCTGAGTACCCAGCAGGTGGAAGGCACACTGTGTATAGGTGAGTGCTGAGTACCCAGCAGGTGGAGAGCACACTGTGTATATGTGAGTGCTGAGTACCCAGCAAGTGGAGAGCACTCTGTCTATAGGTGAGTGCTGAGTATGCAGCAGGTGAAGAGCACACTGTCTATAGGTGAGTGCTGAGTACCCAGCAGGTGGAGGGAACACTGTGTATAGGTGAATGCTGAGTACCCAGCAGGAGGAGAGCACACTGTGTACAGGTGAGTGCTGAGTACCCATTGGGTGGAGGGCACAATGTTTATAGGTGTGTGCTGAGTACCCATCATGTGGAGGGACCACTGTGTACAGGTGAGTGCTGATTACCCAGCAGGTGGAGCGCACACTGTGTATAGGTGAGTGCTGAGTACCCAACAGGAGTAGAGCACACTGTGTATAGGTGAGTAGTGAGTACTCAGCTGGTGGAGGGAACACTTTGTATAGGTGAGTACTGAATACCCAGTTGGTGGAGAGCACACTGTGTATAGGTGAGTGTTGAGTACCCAGCTGGTGGAGGGAACACTTAATATAGGTGAGTGCTGAGTACACAGCAGGTGGAAGGCACACTGTGTCTAGGTGAGAGCTGAGTACCCAGCAGGTGGAGTGCACACTGTGTATATGTGAGTGCTGAGTACCCTGCAGGTGGAGTGCACACTGTGTATAGGTGAGTGCTGAGTACCCAGCAGGTGGAGAGCACAAAGTGTACAGGTGAGTGCTGATTACCCAGCAGGTGGAGAGCACACTGTGTCTAGGTGAGTGCTGAATACCCAGCAGGTGGAGAGCACATTGTGTATAGTTTAGTGCTGACTAGCCAGCAGGTGGAGAGCACACTGTGTATAAGTGAGTGCTGATTACCCAGCAGGTGGAGGGCACACTGTGTACAGGTGAGTGCTGAATACCCAGCTGGTGGAGGGCACACTGTGTATAGGTGAGTGCTGAGTACACAGCAGGTGGAGGGCACACTGTGTATAGGTGACTGCTGAGTTCTCAGCATGTGGAGAGCCAACCATGTACAGGTGAGTGCTGAGCACCTAGTAGGTAGAGAGCACTCTGTGTATAGGTGAGTACTGAGTATCCAGCAGAAAGTTTGCACACTGTGTACAGGTGTGTGCTGAGTATCTAACAGGTTTAGGGGACATTGTGTATATGTGAGTGCTGAGCACTCTGCATATGGAGTTCACACTGTGTATAGGTGAGTGCTGTGTACCCAACAGGTGGAGGGCACACTGTGTATAGGTGAGTGCTGAGTACCTAGCAGGTGGAGTGCACACTGTGTATAGGTGAGTGCTGAGTACCCAGCAGGTGGAGTGCACACTGTGTATAGGTGAGTGCTGAGTACCCAGCAGGTGGAGTGCACACTGTGTATAGGTGAGTGCTGAGTACCCAGCAGGTGGAGAGCACACTGTGTATAGGTGATTTCTGTGTTCCCAGCATGTGGAGAGCACACTGTGTACAGGTGAGTGCTGAGCACCTAGCAGGTGGATAGCACACTGTGTATAGTTGATTGCTGAGTACCCAGCAGGAGGTTTGCACACTCTGTATAGGTGAGTGCTGAGCACCCAGCAGGTGGAGGGCACACTGTGTATAGATGAGTACTGAGTAGTCAGCTGTTGAAGAGCTCTTTTGTACAGGTGTGTGCTGAGTACCTAACAGGTGGAAGGGACACTCTGTCTAGCTGAGTGCTGAGCACCCAGCAGGTGGAGGGCAAACTGTTGCATAGATGAGTACTGAGTACTCACCAGGTGAAGAGTACTGTTTGTACAGGTGTTTGCTGAGTACCCAGCAAGTGGAGTGCTCACTGTTTATAGGTGAGTGTGAGTACCTAGCAGGTGGAGAGCACACTGTGTATAGGTGAGTACTGAGTTGTCCTATGCTTTACATTGGGTTGTTCTAGCCCTCCCCCGCCAAGAGAATTTGATCAGTCCAGGTAATTTCGCGGGGCCGCTTGGCCCCGCCCCAAGGAACCTGAGAGAGGGTTCCTGAGTTCCTGAGTGCCAGAGTTTCAGAGTTACAGAGTAAGAGAGAGTTCTACAGTTGAAGAGTTGCAGAGTTCGAGAGTTCCTGAGTTCCAGAGTGACAGAGTTGCTGAGTTCCTGAGTTCGAGAGTTTGAGAGTTTGAGAGTTTGAGAGTTTGAGAGTTTGAGAGTTACAGAGTAAGAGAGAGTTCCACAGTGGAAGTTTCAGAGTTGGAGAGTTCCTGAGTTCCTGAGTTCCTGAGTTCCAGAGGAAGAGAGAGTGCTTGCGCCGAGGCAAAGAGACAGCAGAGTTCTGTTTGGTGATTAGTTTGTCTTAGTTTTTGAATCGTTGTTCCTGAATTGAGACATACAGCTTCCCTGCCCAACTGTTGTCTCCACGTCTCTGTTACCCGCCCGTGAAGCTAAACCGCCAGGCAAGTGCCTACGAATTTTAACAACAAATGGCGCCCACGTGGACCTGACCTGCGCATCTCTCAGATAAGTAAAGACAATTTGGCTACCTATGCACGATGGCCTTCTCTTCTGCTTGTGAAGAGATCTCCAAAGGCCTCTGCTCTTTCTTCACGAGATTGTTTTGCTGTCTCTGGAACATTTATCTCTGGACCACTCTGTGGTTTCCACTCTCTCTGGCCAACTCAGAACAGCCAGCGGGAAGAGCCAGTGGGCGGGAGGCGAGGCGCGTAGCTGCTGTTTCCACCTGGTTAAACAGCCAGCCAGCCGGCTGCGCCCAGACAACCCCGCGCACCGCGCCCGCAGCCCCGCAGCCCCGCAGCCCGCAGGAGGCTGACGCCAACATGCTAGAGCCCGATGCCAACACGCTAGAGCCCAAGGCCAACACGCAAGAGCCCGAGGCCAGCCCACAGGAGCCGGCTCTCCACCGCGTTGTGCAGGGCACTGGATGCTTGATCCCTCCATGCTGCTCGGCCACTGCTAGCAGGGCAGCAGACATGGCAGGGCCATGGGACAGGGCCGCGGCGGCCTATCATGGCCACCACCCCTGGGAACCTAGGCCCACGCCTTCTACAAAACTGGCCTGCCTGCCCTCTTGCTATAAATTCTGGAATGATCCCGGACCTCCCGGCCCCCCGGGCTCCCTGCCGAAACTGGGCACACGAAATCTCCAGCCGCCAGTCCGGTCTGAAGGCAGACAAGCTGGAGTACGCAGAGATTTGTGCAGAGATCGCAACCTGCAATTCCTAGAAGTAAAACTGCGCAGGAAGCCACCTCCGGATGGTGAACCCCCCCCTAACAACTAAGACAGTACAGATTTAAATTCGTGTTTAAAATGACATGTCTTCATAACAAATGTTTCTCTCCTTGTGTATTAATGACCATGTTTATGTATATGTTTAAAGTTTGGTAAACAGTAACTTTAAGGCTAGATTCTTACTAGTCAAAGTTAAATGAAAAAGGTTTTCAACATAATTCTCATAAAGATAAAATTAACTTACATTTAAAGTCTAAGGTAAAAATTAGTTAACAATCAATATATTTTAACTAAGTTGGTCTAAACAAAAGGTTAAATAGACTTGTTGTGTTGGTGTGCATGAGACCCCTTCTGTTTCATTTGGTTTAAATCCCCCCTGCTTAACACTATTCTATTTACATAACCACTTCATTCTATTTACATAACCACTGTTAGCAAGTTCCACCCTCCCTCCAGGGCATTTGTGGTTCAGTGATAGGATTCTCGCCTAATCTGCCCCCTCTTTGTCACACTCTGATTTTCACCAGTCACTTTTCTCTCCACCCTCTCTATGTCACATCCTGTTTCCACCTTACTTGGCAAGTATATATAAAGACAGCATTGTGAGTTTTACAGTACTGTACTTTGAGTTTAACTTAGCTCGTCTTATATTGTGCTGCGTCCTGCATGAATAAAGAGATACTGCCTACAGCTAAACCACGAATCCCTGGTCGTCTGTTACCCGCCCATGAAGCCAGCCTGGAGAAAACAACATAACCCGTCGAAACAACATTGTTGATATGTAAAACTCTCCATTACCTTCTCTATTAGAAATGGTAGATCGCACAATGGCTATGCTAATTATTCTCATGCCTGAGGTTTCCTCTCCGGCCCACATCTAGGGTGTGTCTCCATCTTGAATGGGTGTAACAAAAGGTTAAAAGACGTTGTTGATATGTAAAAGCCTCAAATTCCTTCTCTATTAGAGATATGCTAATAACAACTTTTGTTTGATAGTAAGTAAATTGCAGCCAGCTGCCTTTGGGACTCTAGGCCATTCCCTACCCCCATGCAAATGCCCGTCGAAGAAAGTACGACCCAGAGGCAAGAGTTTTTTTTTTTTACTGATAAAGTTTAGCCCACAGAGGCAGATATGGCCCCGTCAGGCCTTCCCTTACCAGTACACTGGTTCTTGTTATTTGCTTGCATGTTTCTCCATGTTTGTGCCAGTTTCTTTTTAAAAAATGTCTGTATGATATATGTTTCTGTTCACCCCACACCCTTGATACTGTAGCCATTTAGTTAAAAAGAAAAGGGGGAATTTTGTTGTTAAAATTCGTAGGCTCTAGCTGGGCGGGCTAGGTTCACGGGCGGGTAACAGAGACGCGGAGACAATGGCTGGGCAGGGAAGCTGTATCTCTCTATTCAGGAACAACGATTCATAAACTAAGACAAACTAATCACCAAACAGAACTCTGCTGTCTCTTTGCCGTGGCGCAAGCACTCTCTCTTCCTCTGGAACTCAGGAACTCAGGAACTCAGGAACTCAGGAACTCTCCAACTCTGAAACTCTTCCACTGTGGAACTCACTCTTACTCTGTAACTCTCAAACTCTCAAACTCTCGAACTCAGGAACTCAGCAACTCTGTCACTCTGGAACTCAGGAACTCAGGAACTCTCGAACTCTGCAACACTTCAACTGTAGAACTCTCTCTTACTCTGTAACTCTGAAACTCTGGCACTCAGGAACTCAGGAACCCTCTCTCGGGTTCCTTGGGGCGGGGCCAGGCGGGCCCGCGAAATTACCTGGACTGATCAAATTCTCTTGGCGGGGGAGGGCTAGAACAAACCAATGTAAAGCATACAACACTGAGTACCCAGCAGGTGGAGAGCACACTGTGTCTAGGTGAGTGCTGAATACCCAGGAGGTGCAGGGTACACTGTGTACAGGTGAGTGCTGTGTGCCCAGCAGGTGGAGAGCACACTGTGTATAAGTGAGTACTGAGCACACAGCATTAGGAGGGCACACTTGGTATAGGTGAGTGCTGAGTACCCAGCAGGTGGAGGGCACACTATGTATAGGTGAGGACTGAGTGCCCAGCAGGTGGAGGGCACACTGTGTATAGGTGAGTGCTTATTACCCAGCAGGTGGAGAGCACACTGTGTATAAGTGAGTACTGATCACACAGCAGGAGGAGGGCACACTTTGTTTAGGTGAGTGCTGAGTACCCAGCAGGTGGAGGGCACACTGTGTATAGGTGAGGACTGAGTACCCAGCAGGTGGAGGGCACACTGTGTATAGGTGAGTACTGAGTACTTAGCAGGTGGAGGGAACACTGTGTATAGGTGAGTGCTGAGTACCCTTCAGGTAGAGTGCACACTGTGTGTAGGTGAGTGCTGAGTACCCTGCAGGTGGAGTGCACACTGTGTATAGGTGAGTGCTGAGTACCCAGCAGGTGGAGGGTACACTGTGTCTAGGTGAGTGCTGAGTACGCAGCAGGTGGAGAGCACACTGCATATAGGTGAGAGCTGAGTACCCAGCAGGTGGAGGGCACAATGTGTATAGGTGAGTGCTGAGTATCCAGCAGGTGGAGAGCACACTGTGTATAGGTGATTGCTGAGTACCCAGCAGGTGGAGAGCACACTGTGTCTAGGTGAATGCTGAGTACCCAGCAGGTAGAGGGCACACTGTGTATAGGTGAGTGCTGAGGACCTTGCAGGTGGAGTGCACACTGTGAATAGGTGAGTGCTGAGTTCCCAGCATGCGGAGAGCCAACCATGTAGAGGTGAGTGCTGAGCACCTAGTAGGTGGAGAGCACTCTGTGTATAGGTGAATACTGAGTACCCAGCAGAAAGTTTGCAAACTGTGTACAGGTGTGTGCTGAGTAACTAACAGGTGGAAAGGACACTGTGTATAGGTGAGGACTGAGTACCCAGCAGGTGGAGGGCACACTGTATATAAGTGTGTGCTGAGTTCCCAGTAGGTGTAGGGCACACTGTGTATAGTTGAGTGCTGAGTACCCAGCACTTGGACAGCACTCTGTGTATAGGTGAGTGCTGAGTACCCTTCAGGAGGAGAGCACTCTGTGTATAGGTGAGTGCTAAGTTCCCAGCAGGTGGAGCACACTGTGTATAGGTGAGTGCTGAGTACCCAGCAGGAGGAGATCACTCTGTGTATAGATGAGTGCTGAGTACCCAGAAGGTTGAGCACACTGTGTATAGGTGAGTGCTGAGCACCCAGCCGTTGGAGGGCACAGTGTGTATAGGTGAATGCTAAGTACTCAGCAGGTACAGGGTACACTGTGTATAGGTGAGTGCTGTGTACCCTGCAGGTGGAGTGCACACTGTGTACAGGTGAGTGCTGACTACCCATCTGGTGGAGGGCACACTGTTTATAGGTGAGTGCTGAGTACCCAGCAGGTGGAGAGCACACTGTATATAGGTGAGAGCTGAGTACCCAGCAGGAGGAGGGCACAATGTGTATAGGTGAGTGCTGAGTATCCAGCAGGTGGAGAGCACACTATGTATAGGTGATTGCTGAGTACCCAGCAGGTGGAGAGCACACTGTGTCTAGGTGAGTGCTGAGTTCCCAGCATGTGGAGAGCACACTGTGTACAGGTGAGTGTTGAGCAACTACTAGGTGGAGATCACTATGTGTATAGGTGAGTACTGAGTACCCAGCAGGTGGAGTGCACACTGTGTATAGGTGAGTGCTGAGTACTAAGCAGGTGGAGGGAACACTGTATATAGGTGAGTGCTGAGAACACAGCAGGTGGAGGGCACACTATGTATAGGTGAGTGCTGAATACCTTGCAGGTGGAGTGCACACTGTGTATAGGTGACTGCAGAGTTCTCAGTAGGTGGAGAGCCAACCATGTACAGGTGAGTGCTGAGCACTCAGTGTATAGGTGAGTACTGAGTACCCAGCAGAAAGTTTGCACACTGTGTACAGGTGTGTGCTGAGTACCTAACAGGTGGAGGGGACACTGTGTATATGTGAGTGCTGGGCACTCTGCATGTGGAATGCACACTGTGTATAGGTGAGTGCTGAGTACCCAACAGGTGGAGGGCACACTGTGTATAGGTGAGTGCTGAGTACCTAGCAGGTGGAGGGCACAATGTGTATAGGTGAGTGCTGAGTACCCAGCAGTTGGAGGGCACAATGTGTATAGGTGAGTGCTGAGTACCCATCAGGTGGATTGCACACTGTGTATAGGTGAGTTTTGAGTACCCAGCAGGTGGAGTGCACACTGTGTATAGGTGAGTGCTGAGCACCCAGCAGGTGGAGAGCACACTGTGTATAGGTGATTGCTGAGTTCCCAGCATGTGGAGAGCACACTGTGTACAGGTGAGTGCTTAGCACCTAGCAGGTGGAGAGCACACTGTGTATAGGTGAGTGCTGAGTACCCAGCAGGAGGTTTGAACACTCTGTATAGGTGAATGCTGAGCACCCAGCAGCTGGGGGGCTCACTGTGTATAGATGAGTACTGAGTACTTGGCTGGTGAAGAGCTCTTTTGTACAGGTGTGTGCTGAGTACCTAACAGGTGGAAGGGACACTGTGTCTAGCTGAGGGCTGAGCACCCAGCAGGTGGAGGGCAAACTGTTGCATAGGTGAGTACTGAGTACTCACCAGGTGAAGAGCACTGTTTGTACAGGTGTGTGCTGAGTACCCAGCAAGTGGAGTGCTCACTGTGTATAGGTGAGTGTGAGTACCCAGCAGGTGGAGAGCACACTGTGTATAGGTGAGTACTGAGTACCCAGCAGGTGGAGGGCACCGTGTGTCTAGGTGAGTGCTGAGTACCCAGCAGGTGCAGGGTACACTGTGTACATGTGAGTGCTGTGTGCCCAGCAGGTGGAGAGCACACTGTGTATAAGTGAGTACTGAGCACACAGCATTAGGAGGGCACACTTTGTATAGGTGAGTGCTGAGTACCCAGCAGGTGGAGGGCACACTGTGTATAGGTGAGGACTGAGTGCCCAGCAGGTGAAGGGCACACTGTGTATAGGTGAGTGCTTATTACCCAGCAGGTGGAGAGCACACTGTGTATAAGTGAGTACTGATCACACAGCAGGAGAAGGGCACACTTTGTTTAGGTGAGTGCTGAGTACCCAGCAGGTGGAGGGCACACTGTGTATAGGTGAGGACTGAGTACCCAGCAGGTGGAGGGCACATGTGTATAGGTCAGTGCTGAGTACTAAGCAGGTGGAGGGAACACTGTGTATAGGTGATTGCTGAGTACCCAGCAGGTGGAGGGTACACTGTATATAGGTGAGTGCTGAGTACCTTGCAGGTGGTGTGCACACTGTGAATAGGTGAGTGCTGAGTTCCCAGCATGTGGAGAGCCAACCATGTACAGGTGAGTGCTGACCACCTAGTAGGTGGAGAGCACTCTGTGTATAGGTGAGTACTGAGTACCCAGCAGAAAGTTTGCACACTGTGTAAAGGTGTGTGCTGAGTAACTAACAGGTGGAGGGGACACTGTGTTTAGATGAGGACTGAGTACCCAGCAGGTGGAGGGCACACTGTATATAAGTGTGTGCTGAATTCCCAGTAGGTGTAGGGCAAACTGTGTAAAGTTGAGTGCTGAGTACCCAGAACTTGGAGAGCACTCTGTGTATAGGTGAGTGCTGAGTACCCTTCAGGAGGAGAGCACTCTGTGTATAGGTGAGTGCTAAGTTCCCAGCAAGTGGAGCACACTGTGTATAGGTGAGTGCTGAGTAACCAGCAGGTGGAGATCACTCTGTATATAGATGAGTACTGAGTACCCAGCAGGTTGAGCACACTGTGTATAGGTGAGTGCTGAGCACCCAGCAGTTGGAAACCAGTGTGTATAGGTGAATGCTAAGTACTCAGCAGGTGCAGGGTACACTGTGTATAGGTGAGTGCTGTGTACCCTGCAGGTGGAGTGCACACTGTGTACAAGTGAGTGCTCACTACCCATCTGGTGGAGGGCACACTGTTTATAGGTGAGTGCTGAGTACCCAGCAGGTGGAGAGCACACTATGTATAGGTGATTGCTGAGTACCCAGCAGGTGGAGAGCACACTGTGTCTAGGTCAATGCTTAGTTCCCAGCATGTGGAGAGCACACTGTGTACAGGTGAGTGTTGAGCACCTACTAGGTGGAGATCACTATGTGTATAGGTGAGTACTGAGTACCCAGCAGGTGGAGTGCACACTGTGTATAGGTGAGTGCTGAGTACCTTGCAGGTGGAGGGCACACTGTGTATAGGTGAGTGCTGAGAACGCAGCAGGTGGAGGGCACACTATGTATAGGTGAGTGCTGAGTACCTTGCAGGTGGAGTGCACACTGTGTATAGGTGACTGCAGAGTTATCAGTAGGTGGAGAGCCAACCATGTACAGGTGAGTGCTGAGCACCTAGTAGGTGGAGAGCACTCTCTGTATAGGTGAGTACTGAGTACCCAGCAGAAAGTTTGCACACTGTGTACAGGTGTGTGCTGAGTACCTAACAGGTTTAGGGGACACTGTGTATATGTGAGTGCTCAGAACTCTGCATGTGGAGTGCACACTGTGTATAGGTGAGTGCTGAGTACCTAGCAGGTGGAGGGCACAATGTGTATAGGTGAGTGCTGAGCACCCAGCAGGTGGAGGGAACACTGTGTATAGGTGATTGCTGTGTTCCCAGCATGTGGAGAGCACACTGTGTATAGGTGAGTGCTTAGCACCTAGCAGGTGGAGAGCACTCTGTGTATAGGTGAGTGCTGAGTACCCAGCAGGAGGTTTGAACACTCTGTATAGGTGAGTGCTGAGCACCCAGCAGGTGGGGGGCTCACTGTGTATAGATGAGTACTGAGTACTTGGCTGGTGAAGAGCTCTTTTGTACAGGTGTGTGCTGAGTACCTAACAGGTGGATGGGACACTGTGTCTAGCTGAGGGCTGAGCACCCAGCAGGTGGAGGGCAAACTGTTGCATAGGTGAGTACTGAGTACTCACCAGGTGAAGAGCACAGTTTGTACAGGTGTGTGCTGAGTACCCAGCAAGTGGAGTGCTCACTGTGTATAAGTGAGTGTGAGTACCCAGCAGGTGGAGACCACACTGTGAATAGGTGAGTATGGAGTACCCGGCAGGTGGAGGGCACCGTGTGTCTAGGTGAGTGCTGAGTACCCAGCAGGTGCAGGGTACACTGTGTACATGTGAGTGCTGTGTGCCCAGCAGTTGGAGAGCACACTGTGTATAAGTGAGTACTGAGCACACAGCATTAGGAGGGCACACTTTGTACAGGTGAGTGCTGAGTTCCCAGCAGGTGGAGGGCACACTATGTATAGGTGAGGACTGAGTGCCCAGAAGGTGGGAGGGCACACTGTGTATAGGTGAGGAATGAGTGCCCAGCAGGTGGAGGGCACACTGTGTATAAGTGAGTACTGATCACACAGCAGGAGGAGGGCACACTTTGTTTAGTTGAGTGCTGAGTACCCAGCCAGTGGAGGGCACACTGTGTATAGGTGAGGACTGAGTACCCAACAGGTGGAGAGTACACTGTGTATAGGTCAGTGCTGAGTATTAAGCAGGTGGAGGGAACACTGTGTATAGATAAGTGCTGAGTACCCTGCAGGTAGAGTGCACACTGTGTAGGTGAGTGCTGAGTACCCTGCAGGTGGAGTGCACACTGTGTATAGGTGAGTGCTGAGTTCCAAGCAGGTGGAGTGCACACTGTGTATAGGTGATTGCTAAGTACTCAGCAGGTTCAGGGTACACTGTGTATAGGTGAGTGCTGTGTACCCTGCAGGTGGAGTGCACACTGTGTACAGGTGAGTGCTGACTACCCATCTGGTGGAGGGCACACTGTTTATAGGTGAGTGCTGAGTACCCAGCAGATGGAGAGCACACTGTATATAGGTGAGAGCTGAGTACCCAGCAGGAGGAGGGCACAATGTGTATAGCTGAGTGCTGAGTATCCAGCAGGTGGAGAGCACACTATGTATAAGTGATTGCTGAGTACCCAGCAGGTGGAGAGCACACTGTGTCTAGGTGAGTGCTGAGTTCCCAGCATGTGGAGAGCACACTGTGTACAGGTGAGTGTTGAGCACCTACTAGGTGGATATCACTATGTGTATAGGTGAGTACTGAGTACCCAGCAGGTGGAGTACACACTGTGTATAGGTGAGTGCTGAGTACCTTGCAGGTGGAGGGCACACTGTGTATAGGTGAGTGCTGAGAACTCAGCAGGTGGAGGGCACACTGTGTATAGTTGAGTGCTGAGTACCTTGCAGGTGGAGTGCACACTGTGTATAGGTGACTGCAGAGTTCTCAGTAGGTGGAGAGCCAACCATGTACAGGTGAGTGCTGAGCACCTAGTAGGTGGAGAGCACTCTGTGTATAGGTGAGTACTGAGTACCCAGCAGAAAGTTTGCAAACTGTGTACAGGTGTGTGCTGAGTACCTAACAGGTGGAGGGGACACTGTGTATATGTGAGTGCTGAGCACTCTGCATGTGGAGTGCACACTGTGTATAGGTGAGTGCTGAGTACCTAGCAGGTGGAGGGCGCACTGTGTATTGGTGAGTTTTGAGTACCTAGCAGGTGGAGGGCAAAATGTGTATAGGTGAGTGCTGAGTACCCAGGAGGTGGAGGGCACAATGTGTATTGGTGAGTGCTGAGTAGCAAGCAAGTGGAGTGCACACCATGTATAGGTGAGTGCTGAGCACCCAGCAGGTGGAGTTCACACTGTGTATAGGTGAGTACTGAGTACCCAGCAGGTGGAGGGAACACTGTGTATAGGTGATTGCTGTGTTCCCAGCATGTGGAGAGCACACTGTGTACAGGTGAGTGCTGAGCACCTAGCAGGTGGAGAGCACTCTGTGTATAGGTGAGTGCTGAGTACCCAGCAGGAGGTTTGAACACTCTGTATAGGTGAGTGCTGAGCACCCAACAGGTGGGGGGCACACTGTGTATAGATGAGTACTGAGTACATGGCTGGTGAAGTGCTCTTTTGTACAGGTGTGTGCTGAGTACCTAACAGGTGGAAGGGACACTGTCTCTAGGTGAGTGCTGAGCACCCAGCAGGTGGAGGGCAAACTGTTGCATAGGTGAGTACTGAGTACTCACCAGGTGAAGAGCACAGTTTGTACAGGTATGTGCTGAGTACCCAGCAAGTGGAGTGCTCACTGTGTATAGGTGAGTGTGAGTACCCAGCAGGTGGAGAGGACACTGTGTATAGGTGAGTACTGAGTACCCAGCAGGTGGAGGGCACCGTGTGTCTAGGTGAGTGCTGAGTACCCAGCAGGTGCAGGGTACACTGTGTACATGTGAGTGCTGTGTGCCCAGCAGGTGGAGAGCACACTGTGTATAAGTGAGTACGGAGCACACAGCATTAGGAGGGCTGACTTTGTATAGGTTAGTGTTGAGTACCCAGCAGGTGGAGGGAACACTATGTATATGTGAGGACTGAGTGCCCAGCAGGTGGAGGGCAAACACTTGTATAGGTGAGTGCTTATTACCCATCAGGTGGAGAGCACACTGTGTATAAGTGAGTACTGATCACACAACAGGAGGAGGGCACACTTTGTTTAGGTGAGGGCTGAGTACCCAGCAGGTGGAGGGCACACTGTGTATAGGTGAGGACTGAGTACCCAGCAGGTGGTGGGCACACTGTGTATAGGTCAGTGCTGAGTACTAAGCAGGTGGAGGGAACACTGTGTATACGTGAGTGCTGAGTACCCTGCTGGTGGAGTGCACACTGTGTATAGGTGAGTGCTGAGTACCCAGCAGGTGGAGGGCACACTGTGTATAGGTGAGTGCTGAGCACCCAGCAGATGGAGGGCACACTGTGTCTAGGTGAGTGCTGAGTACCTAGCAGGTGGAGAGCACAATGTATATAGGTGAGAGCTGAGTACCAAGCTGGTGGACTGCACAATGTGTATAGGTGAGTGCTGAGTATCCAGCAGGTGGAGAGCACACTGTGTCTAGGTGAGTGCTGAGTACCCAGCAGGTGGAGTGTACAATGTGTATAGGTGAGTGCTGAGCACCCAGCAGGTGGAGAGCACACTGTGTATAGGTGATAGCTGAGTACCCAGCAGGTGGAGGGCACAATGTGTACAGGTGAGTGCTGACTACCCATCTTGTGGAGGGCACACTGTTTATAGGTGAGTGCTTAGTACCCAGCAGGTGGAGAGCACAATGTATATAGGTGAGAGCTGAGTACCCAGCAGGTGGAGGGCACAATGTGTATAGGTAAGTGCTGAGTACCCAGCAGGTGGAGAGCACACTGTGTATAGGTGAGTGCTGAGCACCCAGCAGGTGGAGAGCACACTGTGTATAGGTGATTGCTGAGTTCCCAGCATGTGGAGAGCACACAGTGTACTGGTGAGTGCTGAGCACCTAGCAGGTGGAGAGCACTCTGTGTATAGTTGAGTGCTGAGTACCCAGCAGGAGGTTTGAACACTCTGTATAGGTGAGTGCTGAGCACCCAGCAGGTCGGGGGCTCACTGTGTATAGATGAGTACTGAGTACTTGGCTGGTGAAGAGCTCTTTTGTACAGGTGTGTGCTGAGTAGTACCTAACAGGTGGAAGGGACACTGTGTTTAGCTGAGGGCTGAGCACCCAGCAGGTGGAGGGCAAACTGTTGCATAGGTGAGTACTGAGTACTCACCCGGTGAAGAGCACTGTTTGTACAGGTGTGTGCTGAGTACCCGCAAGTGGAGTGCTCACTGTGTACAGGTGAGTGTGAGTACCCAGCAGGTGGAGAGGACACTGTGTATAGGTGAGTACTGAGTACCCAGCAGGTGGAGGGCACTGTGTGTCTAGGTGAGTGCTGAGTACCCAGCAGGTGCAGGGTACACTGTGTACAAGTGAGTGCTGTGTGCCCAGCAGGTGGAGAGCACACTGTGTATAAGTGAGTACTGAGCACACAGCCTTAGGAGGGCACACTTTGTATAGGTGAGTGCTGAGTACCCAGCAGTTGGAGGGCACACTATGTATAGGTGAGGACTGAATGCCCTGCAGGTGGAGGGCACACTGTATATAGGTGAGTGCTTATTACCCAGCAGGTGGAGAGCACACTGTGTATAAGTGAGTACTGATCACACAGCAGGAGGAGGACACACTTTGTTTAGGTGAGTGCTGAGTACCCAGCAGGTGGAGGGCACACTGTGTATAGGTGAGGACTGAGTACCCAGCAGGTGGTGGGCACACTGTGTATAGGTCAGTGCTGAGTACTAAGCAGGTGGAGGACACAATGTGTATAGGTGAGTGCTGAGTATCCAGCAGGTGGAGAGCACACTGTGTATAGGTGATTGCTGAGTACCCAGCAGGTGGAGAGCACACTGTGTCTAGGTGAGTGCTGAGTACACAGCAGGTGGAGGGCACACTGTGAATAGGTGAGTGCTGAGTTCCCAGCATGCAGAGAGCCAACCATGTACAGGTAAGTGCTGAGCACCTAGTAGGTGGAGAGCACTCTGTGTATAGGTGAGTACTGAGTACCCAGCAGAAAGTTTGCACATTGTGTACAGATGTGTGCTGAGTAACTAACAGGTGGAAAGGACACTGTGTATAGGTGAGGACTGAGTACCCAGCAGGTGGAGGGCACACTTTATATAAGTGTGTGCTGAGTTCCCAGTAGGTATAGGGCACAATGTGTATAGTTGAGTGCTTAGTACCCAGCACTTGGACAGCACTCTGTGTATAGGTGAGTGCTGAGTACCCTTCAGGAGGAGAGCACTCTGTGTATAGGTGAGTGCTAAGTTTACAGCAGGTGGAGCACACTGTGTATAGGTGAGTGCTGAGTACCCAGCAGGAGGAGATCACTCTGTGTATAGATGAGTGCTGAGTACCAGCAGGTTGAGCACACTGTGTATAGGTGAGTGCTGAGCACCCAGCAGTTGGAGGACACAGTGTGTATAGGTGAATGCTAAGTACTCAGCAGGTGCAGGGTACACTGTGTATAGGTGAGTGCTGTGTACCCTGCAGGTGGAGTGCACACTGTGTACAGGTGAGTGCTGACTACCCATCTTGTGGAATGCACACTGTGTATAGGTGAGTGCTGAGTACCCAGCAGGTGGAGAGCACAATGTATATAGGTGAGAGCTGAGTACCCAGCAGGTGGAGGGCACAATGTGTATAGGTGAGTTCTGAGTATCCAGCAGGTGGAGAGCACACTATGTATAAGTGATTGCTGAGTACCCAGCAGGTGGAGAGCACACTGTTAACAGGTGAGTGTTGAGCACCTACTAGGTGGAGATCACTTTGTGTATAGGTGAGTGCTGAGTACCCAGCACTTGGAGTGCACACTGTGTATAGGTGAGTGCTGAGTACCTTGCAGGTGGAGTGCACACTGTGTATAGGTGACTGCAGAGTTCTCATTAGGTGGAGAGCCAACCTTGTACAGGTGAGTGCTGAGCACCTAGTAGGTGGAGAGCACTCTGTGTATAGGTGAGTACTGAGTACCCAGCAGAATGTTTGCACACTGTTTACAGGTGTGTGCTGAGTACCTAACAGGTGGAGGGGACACTGTGTATATGTGAGTGCTGAGCACTGTGCATGTGGAGTGCACACTGTGTATAGGTGAGTGCTGAGTACCCAACAGTGGAGGACACACTGTGTATAGGTGAGTGCTGAGTACCCAGCAGGTGGAGGACACAATGTGTATAGGTGAGTGCTGAGTACCCAGCAGGTGGAGTGCACACTGTGTATAGGTGAGTGCTGAGCACCCAGCAGGTGGAGAGCACTCTGTGTATAGGTGAGTGCTGAGTACCCAGCAGGAGGTTTGAACACTCTGTATAGGTGAGTGCTGAGCACCCAGCTGGTGGGGGGCACACTGTGTATAGATGAGTACTGAGTACTTGGCTGGTGAAGAGCTCTTTTGTACAGGTGTGTGCTGAGTACCTAACAGGTGGAAGGGACACTATGTCTAGGTGAGTGCTGAGCACCCAGCAGGTGGAGGGCAAACTGTTGCATAGGTGAGTACTGAGTACTCACCAGGTGAAGAGCACAGTTTGTACAGGTATGTGCTGAGAACCCAGCAAGTGGAGTGCTCACTGTGTACAGGTGAGTGTGAGTGCCCAGCAGGTGGTGAGCACACTGTGTCTAGGTGAGTGCTGAGTACCCAGCAGGTGCAGGGTACACTGTGTACATGTGAGTGCTGTGTGCCCAGCAGGTGGAGAGCACACTGTGTATAAGTGAGTACTGAGCACACAGCATTAGGAGGGCACACTTTGTATAGGTGAGTGCTCAGTACCCAGCAGGTGGAGGGCACACTATGTATAGGTGAGGACTGAGTGCCCTGCAGGTGGAGGGCACACTGTATATAGGTGAGTGCTTATTACCCAGCAGGTGGAGAGCACACTGTTTATAAGTGAGTACTGATCACACAGCAGGAGGAGGGCACACTTTGTTTAGGTGAGTGCTGAGTACCCAGCAGGTGGAGGGCACACTGTGTATAGGTGAGGACTGAGTACCCAGCAGGTGGAGGGCACACTGTGTATAGGTCAGTGCTGAGTACTAAGCAGGTGGAGGGAACACTGTGTATAGGTGAGTGCTGAGTACCCTGCAGGTAGAGTGCACACTGTGTGTAGGTGAGTGCTGAGTACCCAGCAGGTGGAGGGCACACTGTGTATAGGTCAGTGCTGAGTACCCAGCAGTTGGAGTGCACACTGTGTATATGTGAGTGCTGAGCACCCAGAAGATGGAGGGCACACTGTTTCTAGGTGAGTGCTGAGTTCCCAGCAGGTGGAGAGCACATGGTATATAGGTGAGAGCTGAGTACCCAGCAGGTGGAGGGCACAATGTGTATAGGTGAGTGCTGAGTACCCAGCAGGTGGAGAGCACACTGTGTATAGGTGATTGCTGAGTACCCAGCAGGTGGAGGGCACACTGTGTATAGGTGAGTGCTGAGTACCTTGCAGATGGAGTGCACACTGTGAATAGGTGAGTGGTGAGGTCCCAGCATGCAGAGAGCCAACCATGTACAGGGGAGTGCTGAGCACCTAGTAGGTGGAGAGCACTCTGTGTATAGGTGAGTACTGAGTACCCAGCAGAAAGTTTGCACACTGTGTACAGGTGTGTGCTGAGTAACTAACAGGTGGAGGGGACACTGTGTATAGGTGAGGACTGAGTACCCAGCAGGTGGAGGGCACACTGTATATAAGTGTGTGCTGAGTTCCCAGTAGGTGTAGGGCACACTGTGTATAGTTGAGTGCTGAGTACCCAGCACTTGGAGAGCACTCTGTGTATAGGTGAGTGCTGAGTACCCTTCAGGAGGAGAGCACTCTGTGTATAGGTGAGTGCTAAGTTCCTAGCAGGTGGAGCACACTGTGTATAGGTGAGTGCTGAGTACCCAGCAGGAGGAGATCACTCTGTGTATAGATGAGTGCTGAGTACCCAGCAGGTTGAGCACACTGTGTATAGGTGAGTGCTGAGCACCCAGCAGTTGGAGGGCACAGTGTGTATAGGTGAATGCTAAGTACTCAGCAGGTACAGGGTACACTGTGTATAGGTGAGTGCTGTGTACCCTGCAGGTGGAGTGCACACTGTGTACAGGTGAGTGCTGACTACCCATTGGTGGAGGGCACACTGTTTATAGGTGAGTGCTGAGTACCCAGCAGGTGGAGAGCACATTGTATATAGGTGAGATCTGAGTACCCAGCAGGTGGAGGGCACAATGTGTATAGGTGAGTGCTGAGTATCCAGCAGGTGGAGAGCACACTATGTATAGGTGATTGCTGAGTACCCAGCAGGTGGAGAGCACACTGTGTCTAGGTGAGTGCTGTGTTCCCAGCATCTGGAGAGCACACTGTGTACAGGTGAGTGTTGAGTACCTATTAGGTGGAGATCACTATGTGTATAGGTGAGTACTGAGTACCCACCAGGAGGTTTGCACACTTTGTACAGGTGTGTGCTGAGCACCTAACAGGTGGAGTGGACTCTGTGTATAGGTGAGTGCTGAGTACCTCTGAGGTGGAGGGTGCACTGTGTATAGGTGAGTGCTGAGTACTCCACAGGTGGAGGTCACACTGTGTATAGGTGAGTGCTGAGTACCCAGCAGGTGGAGGGCACACTGTGTATAGGTGAGTGCTGAGTACCCTGCAGGTGGAGTGCAAACTGTTTCTAGGTGAGTGCTGAGCACACAGCAGGAGGAGGGCACACTTTGTATAGGTGAGTGCTGAGTACCCAGCAGGTGGAGGGCACACAGTGTATAGATGAGTACTGAGTACTCAGCAGGTGAAGAGCACACTGTGTACAGGTGTGTGATGAGTACCTAACAGGTGGAGGGGACACTGTGTCTAGGTGAGTGCTGAGCACCCAGCAGGTTTAGGGCACACTGTTGCATAGGTGAGTACAGAGTACTCAGCAGATGAAGACCACAGTTTGTACAGGTGTGTGCTGAGTACCCAGCAGGTGGAGTGCTCACTGTGTATAGGTGAGTGTGAGTACCCAGCATGTGGTGAGCACACTGTGTTAGGTGAGTGCTGAGTATCCAGCAGGTGAGGGCACAGTGTGTATAGGTGAGTGTTGAGTACCCAGCAGGTGCAGGATACACTGTGTATAGGTATGTGCTGAATACCCAGCAGGTGGAAGGCACACTGTGTACAGGTGAGTGCTGTGTTCCCAGCAGGTGCAGAGCACACTTTGTATAAGTGCATACTGAGCACACAGCAGGAGGAGGGCACACTGTGTATAAGTGAATACTGAGCACACAGCAGGAGGAGGGCACACTTTGTATAGGTGAGTGCTCTGTACCCAGCAGGTGGAGGGCACACAGTGTATTGGTGAGGACTGAGTACCCAGCAGGTGGAGGGCACACTGTATATAAGTGAGTTTTGAGTTCCCAGTAGGTGTAGGGCACACTGTGTATAGTTGAGTGCTGAGTACCCAGCACTTGGAGAGCACTCTGTGTATAGGTGAGTGCTGAGTACCCTTCAGGAGGAGAGCACTCTGTGTATAGGTGAGTGCTAAGTTCCCAGCAGTTGGAGCACACTGTGTATAGGTGAGTGCTGAGTACCCAGCAGGAGGAGATCACTCTGTGTATAGGTGAGTGCTGAGTTCCCAGCAGGTTGAGCACACTGTGTAAAGGTGAGTGCTGAGCACCCAGCAGTTGTGGGCACAGTGTGTATAGGTGAGTGCTGAGTACCCAGCAGGAGGAGATCACTCTGTGTATAGGTGAGTGCTGAGTTCCCAGCAGGTTGAGCACACTGTGTAAAGGTGAGTGCTGAGCACCCAGCAGTTGTGGGCACACTGTGTATAGGTGAGTGCTGAGTACCCAGCAGGTGGAGGGCACTCTGTGTATAGGTGAGTGCTGAGTACCCAGCAGGTGGAGGGTACAGTGTGTATAGGTGAGTGCTGAGTACCCAGCAGGTGGAGGGCACTCTGTGTCTAGGTGATGGACTTTGACCCTTTTCACTGGACATCATTTTGAACTGGAATTTCTTTATCCACTTTCACTATGTCTCTATCTCCTTAGAAATTGAAAAAATCAATTTCCCCTCTCATATTAATTAATGGCTTATTTGTTTACACTGTAATAGGATTGTACATAAATACCACTCCCACCACCAAAAGTCTGTGTCCCATCCCTACTACCCATCCCTGCCCCTCCCCTGCTGTGCCTGTAAGCCCATTGTCCACCCTCCCTTTCACCACAGTGTTTTACATTGTGCCCTGCTCTCAATTTAATCAGATCCTGCTTTTAGTTTCCTTTTCTGTTCTTCTTTCTCAACTTCCACATGTTTGACTCTCTTTTCAGCCACCAGGTTCTGGATGCCACCAGGATGCTGGCCAGGCTTCCCTGGACTGAAGACCCCACCAATGTGTCCTGGAGCTCTGCTTCCCCAGAGACCCACCCTACTAGGGAAAGAGAGAGGCAGACTGCTAGTATGGACCCACCAGTCAAAGCCCATGTTCAGCGGGGAAGCAATTACAGAAGCCAGACCTTCCACATTCTGCACCCACAGTGACCCTGGGTCCATGCTCCCAGAGGGATAGAGAATGGGAAAGCTATCAGGGGAGGGGATGGGATATGGAGACTGGGTTATTGTAAGTGTGTGGAATTTTACCCCTCTTATTCTATGGTTTTTTAAATGTCTCCTTTCTTAATTAAAAAAATTGAAAAAATAAAATAGAAAATAAGCCTAACCACAATAAGGTACTAACATAGACCTATTAAAATTGCCATAATCCAACACTAACATCAAAGAATATTGGCAATGATGTATAATCATATCATTGGTTCCTATATGAGTAATGAAAATCTAAAATGATGAAGATGCATTGTAAGCCATCTTAGGAGCTATTTTTTAAAACTGCATTTATTCTCAGTGAGTAATTCAGTTGTTGTATAACTTGGCATCCACCCCCACAGATCTACAGATCTGTCTATGTAGAGGTGTTTACACAGTAGTCTGTAGCAGCGCCATTAAAATTGCTAATATGGAAACAAAAGGTCTGTGATTCATTGAATAGAAGGTGACTGGTTGTGTGTATTTTCACGGAACTATTTATTAGCATTTGCTAAAAGAAGGGAGCCCCTAAATCAGTGGCAGGGGGAAGCTTAAGAGCTGCATATTTGTTCAAGACAGCCACCTGCAAATGGTGTTCAGTCCCTGGGTTGAGTGACATACATTCTGGAGAAAGAAAGTATGTGGAGAGTAGAGAGTGATCATTGTTAGTCACAGGTTAGGCCGCAGAGAGGGGTGCCTAGCCGGAGTACAGAAGACAATCTGGACATGGTAATTACTTCTATTAAACTGCATTGGGAAACATTACAGAGAAGGGGGTTCATCATTCTTTAAAACATTTTTTTTAAATATTGTATTTATTTATTCCCTTTTGTTGCCTTTGTTGTTTTATTGTTGTAGTTATTGCTGTAATTGATGTCGTCATTGATGGATAGGACAGAGAGAAATGGAGAGAGGAGGGGAAGACAGAGAGGGGCAGAGAAAGACAGACACCTGCAGACCTGCTTCACTGCCTGTGAAGCGACTCCCCTGCAGTTGGGGAGCTGGGGGCTCGAACTGGGATCCTTACTCTGGTCCTGGAACTTTGTGCCACGTGCATTTAACCCACTGCACTACCGCCCAACTCCCAGGGTTTATCATTCTTAATAGCTGTGTAGTATTCCATTGTGTATATGAACCCAGCCCATCTTGTGGAGGGTGACCAGTAATAGTGGAGACTACCTGCGTGCGGACACAAGTGTATGAGGATTCTGCTCTTTCTATTCCATTTTGTTGCAAATCTACAACTTCTCTGAAAATAGTCTCTTAAGCTAAAGGATGGGGACTAGAGAGACAGCTCTCTGGATAGAGAATGAGCCTTGTCATGTGTGAGACCCAGGTTCAAATCCTGGCACCACAGCAGAAGCACCTTTGTGCCAGAGGCGACTTTAGAGCTATAATTTCTCTTCATCCCTCTCTTCTACTTGAAGAAAGGAACTGGTTTGAGAATATAGAAATTGCTTGTTCATAAAACACCATTTCCATAAAAAAGGGTCTATAGCTACAGGGTTATTGGAAAAGCCTTTTTTTTTTTTTTTTGGCATGGAAAAGATCGAAAAGGATGCCATGACTTTTCTGACACTCAGTATTTTATTAACCCAAATCAGGCTTGCTATTTCTTTTTTTAACTAGGGAAAAGCATGTCTATGAGACTGTTCAGCAGACCTAACAGCTAAAGAATCAAGCAGCAATCTCAGAGTCCTTTGTTCATTAGCAGGTAGTCATCAGCAGTGAACACTTTCGGGGGATTTTATCACTGAGAATGAAATGAGACTACTAGTAAAGTATATGTATGTTTATTTACCGACAGAACACAAATTACTTTATAATCAAATTATTTTTTATTTCTTTTTGTTGCCATTGTTTTATTGTTGTAGTTATTATTGTTGTTATTGATATTATCATTGTTGGATAGGACAGAGAGAAATGGAGAGAGAACAGGAAGAGAGAGAGGGGGAGAGAAAGACAGACACCTGCAGACCTGCTTCACCGCCTGTGAAGTGACTTCCTTGCAGGTGGATAGCTGGAGGCTCAAACTGGGATCCTTAGCTTGTCCTTGTGTCTTGTGCCACCTGCGCTTAACCTGCTGTGCTACCACCTGACTCCTGTTGTTGTTTTTTTTTTCCAAATTTGTTTTCATTCAAATAACATAACTGAACACTACCTTGAGGCTGACAGTCTTCACTCAGTGATATTTCACCACCACTGGCTGTGCTTCATATATCTAAACTATGGATCCTTGTAGTTGCATTTTTACTCAGGGTGGGGGGAGATGCCAGAGTGGCTTTGACACACTTTCCTGAGGGAACTGACACTCCTGGTTAAGAGAGGTGAGTGCTCAAGCTTGATCAGAGGTAGATAAAGGAGTCCTTCTCCCCTGCTATCATGGAGGAACTGTGAGAACAACTGTTAGAACAAGTGGAGGATCCTTCCCTAGCTGTGTGCAAACCAGGCCACAAATGGAAGTGCAAGCCTGTGGCCACAGACCCAGCTGAGCAGAAAGGTCGACCGAATTCAAGCTCACATTTCAGCCACATCTGAATTCTTGAATGGACACACTCCTTCTTCTTCTTCTTCTTCTTCTTCTTCTTCTTCTTCTTCTTCCTCTTCTTCTTCTTCTTCTTCTTCTTCTTCTTCTTCTTCTTCTTCTTCTTCTTCTTCTTCTTCTTCTTCTTCTTCTTCTTCTAGCGTTTGCCCTTCTTCCGTAGCCAGTCAACAGGTCAGGTTGAAAGCTGTCAGGAGCTGCTTGTTGCTGGCTTTGAAAGTGACTGGGATCCATGTGGATTCAGTCGGCTAGGAAGGATTGTCAGTTTCCCCAATGAATGGGTACTCATGGGATGCACCACGAGAAGGTCGATCCAATGCATCCCATGGACACACTGAAGGTGTGCAGAAAAGAACAAAGAAATCTACTGTAGATTGGAATGCAATATGGGGAGGGTGGAGAAGGAAGGGGTCTCAGGAGGTGACAGGGCGTTCCTGTCATGATGGGCAGCACTTCTTCTTCTAGCGTTTGCCCTTCTTCCATAGCCAGTCAACAGCGTCAGGTTGAGCCTGATATAAAGTTTCGAGACCTCCTTTGAATCTGGAGAGGTGGCAGTCGTTGACTATGGGTCATAGTCTGTCTGGAGCCGCAGGGGCAGTTCGGCTCACCTCTGGCTCCCCAGCGATGGAACATAGCGGCGCACTGGCCATGGCCTGTTCGATAGCGATTGAGGAGGGCCCAATCATAACGTGCTAGGTCAAAGCCGGGTTGACGCTTTACCTCAGCTGACTTCCAACTCTTTTTCCAAGAGTCTGGAACAGAGAAGTTCAGTGTAGGCATAGGGGACCAGATTGGGTGACGAGACGTCAAGCTTGGACAGGGTGGGCAAAGATATCCGCATATATTGGCAGGTCCGGTCGAGCGAAGACATGGGAAATGAACTTAGATGATGCCGCATGCCAACGAATATCTGGTGGGGCGATGTTGCTAAGAACTGGCAGCCATGGAACCGGGGTGGAACGGATGGTTCCAGAAATTATCCTCATGGAGGAATATAATTTGGAATCGACCAAGTGGACATGGGGGCTACGGAACCATCCTGGGGCACAGTATTCTGCAGTGGAACAGCATAATGCCAGAGATGATGATCGTAGTGTGGAAGTGCTCGCGCCCCATGAGGAGTTGGCCAGTCTTGCAATGATGTTATTACTTGCGCCCACCTTTGCTGCAGTTTTTCTGAGATGTTCGTGAAATGACAGAGTGCGATCAAGAGTAACGCCAAGATAGACTGGCTGGGCTTCATGCTGGATTCTCGTATCGCCAAGCTGCACATTAAGCTCACGCGAGGCCGAGGCATGGTGTAGATGGAAAACAGATGATACCGTTTTTGCAGTGCTAGGGATTAGTCACCCTTTTTTACAGTAATCAGATATCAGAGACATGTCTTTCGTGAGTGTTTCCTCGAGGATGTCGAACTTGGATGCCTGAGTTGCACAGCAGATGTCATAGGCGTAGATGAACTTCCTTGAAGAAGTTTCTGGGAGGTCATTGATGTAAATATTAAATAGCGTAGGAGCCAGAACAGAGCCCTGGGGGAGGCCACTTGAGACAAGTTTCAGTGCCCGTGGTGCATCTCGTGAGTACCCATTCATTGGGGAAACTGACGATCCTTCCTAGCCGACTGAATCCACATGGATCCCAGTCACTTTCAAAGCCAGCAACAAGCAGCTCCTGACAGCTTTCAAGCTGTTGGTCCTGCTCTTCGAGTCCTCCAATTTAATGTTGAGGGGCTGTCCTTTGCCAAACACGTTCTTATTGGTCAATTGGCGATACAGCATCAGACAGATATTATCTGCCTACAAGAAACACATATAGCAGTCGATGAAGCTGCTCTATTCACCATCAGTGGATTCGATTTAATATGCTATAATCTCCATCCTAAACACGGCCGAGCCATCTACGCCAAATTGTGTCTTGCGGACATTTACCATATGGCCTCTTCGACCTTCTACGACTCCATTACTATTGGAACTATTCAGCTTGTCAGTGTATATAAGCCTCCCAGTGCCTCATGGGATAATGAGGTCCTGCCTAGCCCAAATCACCCAGCCATTTACGTTGGAGACTTTAATAGTCATCACCAAGACTGGGGATATTCCTCCACTCGTGCTGACGGCTCTATCTTAGCCGACTGGGCTTCAGCGAATGACCTCTCCCTATTATACGATCCCAAACAGCCAGGCTCTTTTCACAGTGCTAGATGGAATAAAGACTCATCACCGGACCTGTGCTGTATTAGCATAGTCAACGGCCAAGCCTTTCCCTCTACGAGAAAAGTTCTCAAGATCTTCCCACACAGTCATCACTGCCCAGCTATCGTCCACATTGGTCTCCAGCTCCCAGTGATTCTGTGCTCAGAGAAACTAAGATGGAACTTTCGGAAAGCAAACTGGCATCTGTTCAGTGATCTTACCAACAAATCTATTCCTGCAATTCCAATTAACTCTATCCCCTCTGAAGATTCCTACAGGGGCTTTTGCCAAGCCATCTTCAAAGCAGCTTCCCAAGCCATTCCTCGTGGGAGACGTCCTAACTAAGGATCATTCTGGATGGGGTGTTAGCCCTTACCACTGGGAAATTGTGAAGATGTGATTGAGGTTGGCAGGGGTCACAAAGCACCCTACAGTCCCTGATACTATGGCCTGTCCTTTTGTTGTCTACATATCAATCTTCTGCTTTGTCTTACAGACAAAGGTCTCCTTCCTAATTCCCCCCAGGGTATTTTTATTGACCTACCATTTAAAACCCTAGCAACAGTTGCTAAGGAAGTTCCTACCTTTCCAGCCTCTTCCATTTTTTTTTCACCCCTCTCCTAACCATGTATGATATTGTCAAGCCACTTCCATTGCTGTCTTGTCTCTTCTGTGTCCCATCCTGGAGGAGGGCAGGTGTGCAGACAGAGAGGCTGCTGTCGGCCATTGCGGTTGGCGCCATGTGGCTTAACCAGGTGTGCTAGTGCCTGACTCTGGGGCGTTCTCATGAATAAAGATTTTTATTGTTTGTCCCCATGAGCTTAGTCCCTGGGTCATCTCTCTCTCTCTCTTGTGATGCTATCCTGACACTTCCATTAATGTCTAGCAGCAAAGCAAGCTAACCTCTGTCACTCGATAGGGTGGGCCTTTATGAATTGTTATGTTTGCTTTGTGACCTCTAGTTTTTTGTTTTTGTTTTTTTAACCAATAATATATTTGATGACTAATACACTAAAATGAATATTTAAAATTATTCTGGTCTCATGCTGCCATATCTGACTTCTTGGGCTTCCTTTAAGAATTGAAAAGCCCTGTCTTGTGTGAAGAAGTCTGCTGATAGTCTTTTGAGTTTTCTCCTATATGTGATTTTTTTGTTTTTCTCTTGCAGCCTTCAGGGTCCTTTTTTTTTTTTTTTTTTAATTTTTTATCCTTACTTCTTTTCATTGTAACTATGATGTGTCTTGAAATCTTCAGGTCTAGGTTGACTCTGTTTGGGACTCTCTGGACCTCTTGAATCTCATTTTTTTCAGTTGCTTAGGGCAGGGAAGTTAGGTGTTGTGTTTGGGCAGAAATTAGTCAAGCCATTGGCCCCTTGGAATAGACCTAAAATAAACCTACTAGCTTTTTCAAAACAGAGATCCCAAAGTTCATCTGATATATTCTTGCTTTTAGGTTCCTGATTATCAAACAATCTGTTCTGCTTTATATCTTAATTCTTTTTCAGCCACCAAGTTCCAAATGCTACCATGATGCCAACCAGATTTCCCTGGGCAGACGACCTCCTGGAGCCCTGCCTTTCCAGAGCCCTGCCCCAATAGGAAAAGAAAGAGACAGGCTGGGGGTGTGGATCCACCTGTCAACATCCATGTTCAGCAGAGAAGCAATTACAGAAGCCAGACCTTCCGCCTTCTGCTCCCCATAAAGACCCTAGTTCCATCCTCTCAGAGGGATAAAGAATAGGGGAGCTTCCAGTGCAAGGGATGGGATATGGAGTTCTGGTGGTGGGAATTATATGGAACTGTACCCGTCCCTTTAGCCTATGGTATTGTTGGTATTTGTTATTTTATAAATAAATAAGTGAAAGAGAGAGAGAAAGAAAGGAAGGAAGGAGGAATGAAAGAGAGATAGAGAGAGAGAGATGAAGTTTCCCTCAGAATAATGTGGGTCAGGCTCTAACCTGTATTGCTGTATTGAACACATGACAGGCCAAGTGTCTTCCTATACGAACTATCTTGGCAGCCTGATTTCTGTAGTTTAGACTTGGTTTTACTTTAACTTTTTTGTTTTTTTTACTAGTATACGTATTTGTATAGGTGAGATAAACTCCAAAAAAGAAGGGGGGGGAGGAGAATTATTTTACTTAGAGGCAGAACTACAGAATGGAGGTTGGGCGATAGCACAGTGGTTTAAGTGTTCACAGCAAGAAGTACAAGGACCCTCGCAAGGATCCAGGTTTGAGCCCCTGGCTCCCCATCTGCGGGTGGGGGGGGTCACCTCACAAGCGGTGAAGCAGGTCTGCAGGTGTCCATCTTTCTCTAGAACTTCTCTCTGGATGTCTGTTTGTCCTATGCAACAAGAATAAAAAGAGGAAATAAAGGCCTCCAGGAGCAGTGGATTCATAGTGCAGGCACCAAGCCCCAGGGATAACCCTGAGGCAAAAAAAAAAAGCCGTAAAGAACAGAAAGGGGAGACACAAAGCCAAACTTGGCCTGGAGTTGACGTATTCAACCAGAGTGAAGGACACTGGGAAGGTGGGCAGGCCAGGGGATGGGGGTGTTGGGGAGGTGTCCCCATGCCTGATGGTGGGGAAGGACCCATGTTGGGGTGAGTGTGCTTTGCAGACTCCTGTCATGGGGAGATAAGAAATTGTACCCATGTGTCCATAATGGTACTGGAAACCATTAAACTCCCAATAAAAGGTGAGGAAAGCTTCTCTAAAGTCTGTTCTCATTTTAGGATTGTAGATTAAAAAAAAAATATTTAATTTGCTTAACATACTTTAGGGTTTTAAATTTTGTTAAAATGAAGAAATGTGATAGATGTTTGTTTGGTTATTTTTAAGAAGTAATTTTCTGGATTGCAGATGACTTTTAGAGAAAAGGAACATTTTTGTTTTCTCTGTATCAGAAAGACTTGAACACATGCTGGCTAAATAGCTTTTATTGACGTCTCAACTTGCTGTCTTTAGCACAGATGACCTTAAATAACCTTATTCTAAGTTGCTCACAGTCCTATCTGAAATCTGGTTTCTAACTTGGTCTGCTTTTTCTATTTTTTGTTTGTTTTTTCAGTATAAATTAATATTATACATTTATTAACTCTAAGTTTAAGAGGTTTATATCCCCCCTTTGTTTCTTTCCAGTAAGGATAGTGACTGATTAGAGAAACACAGAATGGTGTTCTAGCTCTCTGTGTCTTGACGGTCCATATGGGCAATTTCTGTACTCTGGGACTTTTGATGCATGTCTATTGATTGCTTCAAAATGACAGTTGGATAGGAGTTGTGACATAGGTCAAAGCAGAGCTATTTCTTTTATTTATTTAAGAAAGTATTAATTAATAAAACCACAGGGTAGGAGGGGTACAACTCCACACAATTCCCACCACCCAATCTCCATATCCCACCTCCTCCCCTGATAGCTTTCCTATTCTCTATCCCTCTGGGAGCATGGACCCAGGGTCATTGTGGGTTGTGGAAGGTAGAAGGTCTGGCTTCTGTAATTGCTTCCCCGCTGAACATGGGTGTTGACTGCTGGTCGGTCCATACTCCTAGCCTGCCTCTCTCTTTCCCTAGTAGGGTGGGTCTCTGGGGAAGCGGAGCTCCAGGACACATTGGTGGGGTCTTCAGTCCAGGGAAGCTTGGCCGGCATCCTGATGACATCTGGAACCTGGTGACTGAAAAGAGAGTTAACATACAAAGCCAAACAAATTGTTGAGCAATCATGGACCCAAAGCTTGGAATAGTGGAGAGGAAGTGTTGTTAGGTGGATAGGGCCCAGTTTCCCGTATGCCTCTCCCAATTCATATCAAATAATATTGCATCTGCCGATCACAACCTAAACAACACAACGATTGCCACCTCAACATGCTTCACCTCAGACTGTGTCCAGAGACTTCACATGTGGAATGACAACCCTTCAGCTTCATTACTCGGGTGAGACCTTTCCTTTCATAGTATACTCTAATTCCATCTCAGGTGGTTCACTTTCTAGCAGAGCTATTTCTTAACCTAAAGTTAACAATCTTGTTTTGAGTTTGCCAGTGGTGTTGAAAGCTCTCCCTAGCCTCCCTGAGCAGGTAAAACTTCCAAATGATTAGTTTGCTCCAACAAAGGGAGGGAATATACCTCTATCTATCTATCTATCTATCTATCTATCTATCTATCTATATCTATAACTTCTATTTTGGTATCTATATCTTTATGAGCTTGTCACACAGTAATACTAAAGCCTTTGATTTGGAAAGGACCCTGACTCCACTCCACTGTACAATGTGAAGCTGTGTTACAGAAGAGAAAGCAGAAGCCAGAGTTGCCCATCATGGCTGATAATTGTAAATTATTTTGTGCAGTAACTGATTTACTGCTGGCCTTGCTATTTACACTCACTCAGTTTCTAAGAGTCTGGAACTTGGAATGGGACTGATGAGTCACATGAAGCATTCTTATTCTGGGACAACACAGATATAACAGCACACTTAATCGCAGGCAGCTAGCCATTACGCTTCATTTCCAAGGGCTCTGCAAGTTGTCAGGTGCTCTCTGTTGTAGTTCCACCTGCCACGTGACATCTTTGGTACTTGCTGCATCTGGTTAGAGATATATGATGCTGGTATTGAAGCAAGTAGATGAGTCCAGGTGTGGGATAAGGACACTTAAATCAATGACAGGGAAGGATTGGGAAAAATAACTCTTGAGACTGCATCACATCTGATGACACAGGACAACCCTTTTATGTATTCAAATAAACACACCGTTGGCAGTTACATCCATTCACTTATTTCAGAATGTGGGCATTGGTCATTTTTCATAAATTCCTGTTAAAGGATACATCAAACACAAGTAATCCTGCTATGATGTCACAAATTTTCTGTGAGCATATCTCTGGCCATAGTGAGGGACAGCAGGGTCAAAAGTTAATGGTTTTAAGTCAATAGCATTATAGTAGACAGTAGATATTTCTCTGTTCTCTCTCTTTCTTTTCCTTTCACTCCTGAGAAAATGCTTAGAGATATGCACAAATAATCAACAAGTCTCACAGGGGTTGATTTTCATTTTTAATAAGAATTATAGCCAAAAATTGTATAAATACAAAGTTAAAGCAACAAAAAGAAATACAGTGTGATACAAAAGAATCATCCATATGGGGGTCGGGCGGTGGTGCAGTGGGTTAAGCGCGCACGTGGCGCAAAGCGCAGGGACCTGCGTAAGGATCCCGGTTCGAGCCCCCGGCACCCCACCTGAAGGGGAGTCGCTTCACAGGCGGTGAAGCAGGTCTGCAGGTGTCTATCTTTCTCTCCCCCCCTTCTCTGTCTTCCCCTCCTCTCTCCATTTCTCTCTGTCCTATCCAACAACAAAGCAACGTCAACAATGGCAATAATAACCGCAATGAGGCTGCAACAACTAGGGCAACAAAAAGGGGAAAAAATGGCCTCCAGGAGCAGTGGATTCATGGTGCAGGCACCGAGCCCAGCAATAACCCTGGAGGAGAAAAAAAAAAAAAGAATCATCCATATTTGTACATCACTTTATTCAGAAGAATCTGCCATCTAAACAACTTCACTTTTTATGAATAGTTATTACAAACAAATTCATGTGTGTTGGTGACTGATGAAAAGACTGTACAATTCAACTCCAAGTCATTTTTTTTTCCTAAGGCATTTTAAGTGATTTGGGGAAAACAATCAAATCAGGTGGAGAATGGAAAAGTGAGCTCTGTATTATTTTGAGGAAAGACTGAGCTTAAGTAAAAGGCTTTTGGCAGCCAGCTGGTCTCCATTTTCATGAAGAACAAGAAGAAAAGGCTGAAGTTGTGGTGGGAGGAATTAGAGCTAAATGTAGCACATGGGAAAGCCATACAAGGCAAGAACAGGGAGTCGGGCTGTAGCGCAGCGGGTTAAGCGCAGGTGGCGCAAAGCACAAGGACCAGCATCAGGATCCCGGTTCGAACCCCGGCTCCCCACCTGCAGGGGAGTCGCTTCACAGGCGGTGAAGCAGGTCTGCAGGTGTCTGTCTTTCTCTCCTCCTCTCTGTCTTCCCCTCCTCTCTCCATTTCTCTCTGTCCTATCCAACAACGACAACAACAATAATAACTACAACAATAAAACAACAAGGGCAATAAAAGGGAATAAATAAATAAAATAAATATTAAAAAAAAGAAGGCAAGAACTGAGAACCAAAGTGTAGTCTGAGTTTTATTTCCCAGAAAAGCAAACCAGAAACTTATTCAAGAGAAATTTTAATTTCCGTGGAGATGATCCACGAACATAAATTAAAGGGCAATCATGTTTCCAAAATGCCCTAAAATCTCAGACAAAATATGTGGTCCATGTTTACTTTAATTATTTAATTTAAAAATCAATAGTTAATGTTTATTCATTGAAAAAGTGTGGCATAAACATTGTCTTCTTTTTTTCTTATTCATCCCAAAATGAAGACAATCTAGTTTCAGAGACATTACATAAACGTGTTTGACAAGACTGAGATGGGTACCTAAAAAATACATTAGTACAGGTTGTTAAAATACCCACATGCTTGTAGACACTACTGTCATCTTAGAGTGGGTTTGCTCAAACTTGAGAATAATTTATAATCACAGCACACAGCACTGAGCTCTCCTACCACTCTGTGTTCCTGTCTCCCACACTCCGTTCCTTCTTTCAAATTCAACAGATGTTGATATTATAGTTATCCTGAGTTGTTCCTTTTGCTAGGTGCTGAAAATATAAAAATAAAAAAGTTGGTCTAGCTTTCAAAAATTCCTGGTCTGGAGGAAGAACCAGAAGAAAATAGACGTGCAGTAAAGTATGCATGATGGAAGTAAATGATTCTGAGGAGGCTGGACAGTGTTGAAGAAATGGGACAGACTAAACAAGAGCAGTAGCAGACATGCTTATCCCCCTTGAATCTCGCCTTAGGTGTTCCATTGTGAATATAAACTTAACATCAAGAGAACATCATTCGAGTGCAACCGGGAGGTGGCACACCTGGTTGATCTCACAAGGACCCAGATTTGAGCCCCGAGTCCCCACCTGCAGGGGGAAAGCTTTGCAAGTGGTGAAACAGGTCTGCAGGTATCTCTCTGTCTCTCTCCCCCTCAGCCCTCTCCTTCTCTCTGTTTCTGGCTATTTCTATCCAATAATAAATGCATATAATAATAAAAAGCTAAAAAGAGACATCACCTGTAATGAAGTGAGAATATTCCCTCAGTGGTTTTCTGTGGTGTCCAGTCCTTACAAAAGAAAGGAGAAGCCAAGGAAATAGAGAAAGGAAGCACGGGCCGCTCAACAGTGGGGTCTGTAAGCCTCTTAGAAAAATGGAGAAGAGACCTTCGGCTTCTTACTTGGTGAACTTCTCCTTTTTATTAATGGAGAGCTTTGTAGCTGGGTGGTAGCACACCTGGTTGAGAGCACACATTATAGTGTGCAAGGACCCGGGTTCAAGCATCTAGTTGCATCTTCACAGGAGCAAGCTTCACAAGAGGTGAAGCAGAGCTGCAGGTATCTCTTTCTCCCTCCTCACTTCCTGCTTCCTCTCAATGTATCTGTCTCAACTGAACATATATAAAATTATTAAAAAATTGAAATGGATACCTTTTTAGTTAGCCTCCTTTTTTCCTCTATGTAAGCAGGGAATTTGCAACATAAAATGACACTTTAGCAACTAGAGAAGAATTAACTCAGAAGAAAGAATATAAGTCTTATTGTCCCCTGCCCTGCATTACATTAACTTAAGCAAAGGCAACAATTCTAATGTTCTCTTCCCACATTTTCACAGACCTATCTTGATGGCTTGAACCAAAGTTTTACTTATCCTTGGGCCACAACTAGAGAGAAAATTGTTTCATAACCTTGTTCAGTCCTCCTGTAGTGGAGGAAGGCACACAGCTCTCACGAGACCGTCTGAGAGATTCTGCTGCTAGCAACAGTGAGTTAGAGGAACATGAAATGCAAAGGGAAAGTTAAAAAAATGACTGAGAATTCTAACTGCAAAAGTGGTTCCTGCTCTTGGAACTCATGGCATGACTTTGCTCCTAGGTTTCAGGCATCTGTGCAGTAGGACAGAAGATCCCACCAGGTAACATGCAACGCGGCTCCCACATTCACAGTGTTCTTGGACTGCCAGGAAATGAAGTAGCACAGTTGATTTACTAGAATAAAATAAGAATAACTTTACTGAGGCAGGAATCTGCCTCATCTGAGTTTTTATTACCTGGATTTAATGCTCACGGCAAGACTTCATGAGATCTGTGATTTCGCTTGTTGACACCTTTATGTAGTTTTTCTACCTGGATCTATGAAAACCTGCATTTTTGTGTGTGTCCAGACTGGAGATGCATTTTAAAGAAAATGTAATAACATAAAAGGAAAAATCCATCCTTAAAAATGCATCCTGAGGGCTGGGCAGTGGCCCAGCGGGTTAAGTGCACCGGCATAAGGATTCCGGTTAGAGTCCCTGGCTCCCCACCTGCAGAGGAGTCACTTCACAGGCGGTGAAGCAGGTCTGCAGGTGTCTTTCTTTCCTCCTCTCTGTCTTCCCCTCCTCTCTCCATTTCTCTCTGCCTTATCCAACAACAAAAATAAATAGCAACAGCAATAGCAATAACAACAATAAACAATAAAGGCAACCAACAAAAGGGGAAAAAATGGTGTTTCAGAAGCAGTGGATTCATAGTGGTGGCACCAAGCCCCAGCAATAACCTTGGAAGCAAAAACAAATAAATAAATAAAAATAAAAATTGCGTGTCTTTACTCCTCAAGGCCACCAGATAAGCTCTATGATCCAAGAGGTTGGGCTCTTCCCTGTCTCCTGACACTTGCCTTCCTTGTTTGAAAATTCGTAGTGGAAAAACAGAAAGCAAGATGAGATATAGCATGGCAGGCAGATGTACAGACGGTGTGTCTTTCCCTGTGAATACGCTCACAGCCAGGTGACGGTACTAGGGGAGGAAGAACAAAGGCTTCCCTGTGGCTGGCTGCTGGAGCAGTGCAGGAAAGTCTGCATCCCCATAGCTGTCGATGACATGGAAGAGGAATTTTGGGGGGGCAGCCCACCGGGGACCCTGCGGGAGGAGCTGCGGGCTGGCAGTGCGGGTCTCAGCAGCTGTACAGTGAGACCAGCAAGGGAAGCAGTGGGTACTCACTACCTCACTAGCCTCATCAGCCTGCGTTCCTGCTTTGAAGCTGTGGAGTCTAGAACCTATCTGGCAGGTAAGTCAGGAGAGATGGCCATCAGGGACACGCTCTTCATGTTCAGTAACTGCTGGCATGACAACTAGGTGACCCCCCCAAAAAAAAAAATCAATAGCTTGATGTTGTTTCCATATTTTTTTCTTCCTAGATGGCAGTGGGGGTGCTCTGTGCTGTTCCCGGTTACAGAGACACCTGGAGACGCTCTCTGGACCTTTCTTCTCGCACACACCCAGGACTGGTTGCCACACCACTATTCTGGGCCCTTCTAATTGCTTTTATGGATGCTGCACTCAGGCCTCCCTCACCAGAGGGCAGGATGCAGAAGGAATGTTGGTGTTACAAGATTGCACCCTGCAGACTCTTCTCTCACAGTGATTGCCCATTTTTCAGTAGGCCCTGAGACTTTCCACCAGCCTTTCTTCAAAAGCTGTGTCCCTCACTGCAAAGCAGGGAGCACGAAGGCCTGGGACAGTGGCCGACAGGGTGGCTGTGATCTGCTAACTGAATGAGCAGACAAGACACACTAGTGCTACGGAGAGATCCTAGGGTTGATCACACTGGTAGGTAGACTGAGGGGTGCTTCTATCAAATACAGGATGTACCCCTCTTATCCTATGGTTTTGTCACTGTTTCCTTATTTAAAAAAATAAATTAAAAAAGAAAGGATGTCTGACATTTTAGATAAATCATTTGGAACAGAGTGTTTCAAGGAAACAAGCACATACTGACAACAATATTATATGATGATTTTATATGCTGTCATTAACTTACCTAAAATATAAAAATGACTTTTTTATAAAAACATTTTATTATTATTTTTGCTTCCAACATTATCTGTTGTATGCTTTACATTGGGTTGTTCTAGCGCTCCCCCGCCAAGAGGATTGGATCAGTCCTGCTAATTTCGCTGGCCGCTTGGCCCCGCCCAAAAGAACCCCGAGAGAGAGTTCCTGAGTTCCAGAGTAAGAGAGAGTGCTGGCGCCGCGGCAAAGAGACAGCAGAGTTCTGTTTGGTGATTAGTTTGGTTTAGTTTATGAATCGTTGTTCCTGAATAAAGAAATACAGCTTCCCTGCCCAGCCGTTGTCTCCACGTCTCTGTTACCCACCCGGGAAGCTAGCCTGGCCAGCTGGAGCCTACGAATTTTAACAACAAATGGCGCCCACGTGGACCTGACCTGCACATCTCTCAGATAAGTAAAGACAATTTGGCTACCTATGCACGATGGCCTTCTTTTCTGCTTGTGAAGAGATCTCCAAAGGCCTCTGCTCTTTCTTCACGAGACTGTTTTGCTGTTTCTGGAACATTTATCTCTTGACCACTCTGTGGTTTCCACTTGCTCGGGCGAACTCAGAACAGCCAGCGGGAAGAGCCAGTGGGCGGGAGGCGAGGCACGGAGCTGCTGTTTCCACCTGGTTAAACAGCCAGCCAGCCGGCTGCGCCCAGACAATCCCGCGCACCACACCCGCAGCCCCGCAGCCCCACAGCCCGCAGGAGGCTGACACCAGCACGCAGGAGCCCGACGCCAGCACGCAGGAGCCCAATGCCACGACACAAGAGCCCGATGCCAACACGCTGGATCCCGATGCCAACACGCAGGAGCCCGATGCCACCACGCAGGAGCCCAATGCCAGCATACAGGCCAGCCCACAGGAGCCGGCTCTTCACCGTGTAGCGCAGGGCACTGGACGCAGGATCCCTCCACACTGCTCGGCCACTGCAAACAGGGCAGCAGACATGGCAGGGCCATGGGGCAGGGCCGTGGTGGCCTATCATGGCCGCCACCCCTGGGGACCTAGGCCCACGCCTTCTACAAGGCTGGCCCACCTGCCCTATTGCTATGAATTCTGGAACGATCCCAGACCTCCCAGACCCCCGGGCTCCCTGCCGAAACTGGGCACACGAGATCTCCAGCTGCCGGTCCGGTCTGAAGGCAGACAAGCTGGAGTACGCAGAGATTTGTGCAGAGATCGCAACCTGCAATTCCTAGAAGTGAAGCTGCCCAAGAGACCACCACTGGACAACGCACCCCCCCAACAACTAAGACAGTACATATCTAAATTCGTGTTTGAAATGACATGTCTTCGTAACAAAGGTTTCTCTCCTTGTGCATTAATGACCATGTTTATGTGTATGTTTAAAGTTTGGTAAACAATAACTTTAAGGTGAAGAATGTAACTTTAAGGCTAAATTCTTACTAGGCAAAGTTAAATGAAAAAGGTTTTCAATGTAATTCTCATAAAGATAAAATTAACTTACATTTAAAATCTGAGGTAAAAATTAGTTAACAATCAATATATTTTAACTAAGTTGGTCTAAACAAAAGGTTAAATAGAATTGTTGATATGTAAAACTCTCCATTACCTTCTCTATTAGAAATGGTAGATCGCACGATGGCTATGCTAATTATTCTCATGCCTGAGGTTTCCTTTCCTGACTCCATCTTGAATGGGTGTAACAAAAGGTTAAAAGACATTGTTGATATGTAAAAGTCTCAAATTCCTTCTCTATTAGAAATATGCTAATAACAAGTTTTGTTTCATAGTAAGTAAATTGTAGCCAGCTGCCTTTGGGACTCTAGGCCATTCCCCACCCCCATGCAAATACCCATCGAGACAAGTAGCCCCCCAGAGGCAAGAAAGTACGCCCCCCAGAGGCAAGAAATGTTTTTTTAAGCTGATAAAGTTTTGCCCACAGAGGCAAGAATGGACTCCTCAGGCCTTCCCTTGGCAGCACACTGGTTCTTGTTACTTGCTTGCATGTTTCTCCATGTTTGTGCCAGTTTCTTTAAAAAAAAAAAAAATGCCTGTATGATAGAGGTTTCTGTTCACCCCATACCCTTGATACTGTGGTCATTTAGTTAAAAAGAAAAGGGGGAATTGTTGTATGCTTTACATTGGGTTGTTCTCGTGCTCCCCCGCCAACAGGATTGGATCAGTCCTGCTAATTTCGCGGGCTGCTTGGCCCCACCCAAAAAGAACCCCGAGACAGTTCCTGAGTTCCAGAGTAAGAGAGAGTGCTGGCGCCGCCGCAAAGAGACAGCAGAGTTCTGTTTGGTGATTAGTTTGGTTTAGTTTATGAATCGTTGTTTCTGAATAAAGAAATACAGCTTCCCTGCCCAGCTGTATGTCTCTGGTCGTCTCTGTTACCCACCCGTGAAGCTAGCCCGGCCAGCTGGAGCCGCCGAATTTTTAACAACAATTATCACTAGAGATCTGTGCAGGCACTATAAATACACAGCTTCCGACAGACATTTTTCTTCCTTTTTATTGGATAGAATGGAGAGGAATTGAAAGGGTAAGGAAGATAGAGAGGAAGAGAGAGAGAGAGAGAGATAGACACCTCTAGTCCTGCTTCACCAACTAGCAAAGCTTTCCCTTGCAGGTGTGGGCCAGGGGCTTGAAGCTGGGCCCTTGAGCATTGTAACATATGCTGAATCCAGGTGTGCCACAAACTAGGGACAGGGAGGGAGAGCACAGAGTGAGACATGGATGGACATGGGGAACTGCACCACAGCAAAGGACTCTGGGAGGGAGGGAGAGCACAGAGTGACACATGGATGGACATGGGGCACTGCACCACAGCAAAGGACTCTGGGAGGGAGAGCACAGAGTGAGACATGGATGGACATGGGGCACTGCACCACAGCAAAGGACTCTGGGAGGGAGGGAGAGCACAGGGTGAGACATGGATGGACATGGGGCACTGCACCACAGCAAAGGACTCTGGGAGGGAGGAGAGCACAGAGTGAGACATGGATGGACATGGGGCACTGCACCACAGCAAAGGACTCTGGGAGGGAGGGAGAGCACAGAGTGAGACATGGATGGACATGGGTCACTGCACCACAACAAAGGACTCTGGGAGGGAGGAGAGCACAGAGTGAGACATGGATGGACATGGGGCACTGCACCACAGCAAAGGACTCTGGGAGGGAGGAGAGCACAGGGTGAGACATGGATGGATATGGGGCACTGCACCACAGCAAAGGACTCTGGGAGGGAGGGAGACACAGAGTGAGACATGGATGGACATGGGGCACTGCACCACAGCAAAGGACTCTGGGAGGGAGGGAGAGCACAGGGTGAGACATGGATGGACATGGGACACTGCACCACAGCAAAGGATTCTGGGGAGGGATGGAGATCACAGAGTGAGATATGGATGGACATGGGACACTGCATCACAGCAAAGACTCTGGGAGGGAGGAGAGCACAGGGTGACACATGGATGGACATGGGAAAAGAGAAGAAGGAGAAGGAGAAATATTTGGGACCTGGATACATAATGAAATCATCTGCATATGTCAATGCCCGCATTGTAAAGCATTAATTAACCCCTTCAGTAAAAAATGGTAGAAAATGAATACCTACTTAAAGTTTAATAAAATGTGTTGTCTAGAAATGTAGGCAGGCTCCCATTCTGGTTGGCAAGTGCCAATGCAAGTTTATGAATCTTGTGATATGATTTCTGTTCTTAGAAATGTCTCCTTTGGTGGGTGGGAAGAACACAGCATCTGGGCTTGGTAAAGGATTCTTTTTCTTCTGGATTCTCTAGGAATCCACTGAGCTAATGCATGATCCTCTGCAGGTCCCAGTCTGGGGCGTCAGATGCAGGGCTAGCTTTGCAGGAGGTAGGGAGAAGACCAGGGACTCAAGGCTGAGCTGGGAATGCAGTTCAATCTTTATTGAGTGGGAATGCAGTGTGATCTAGCTATCTCTAATCATAATCTTGTCCTATATATCTCCTGAGGTGGAAGTGTCAGGAAGAGGAAGTATGTAGGATAGGGGGCTGGGGAGAAGGAAAAAACACTTGAACCAGTGGGGATTAAACCAATGAAAATGATGATTATGTAAATAGACCACAGTGGCAAGCAATGCAACAGAAAGGGTCTTAGAAGCAGGCCAAAATTCCTCTTCTGAGTTCTATGTGTCTAAAAGCACACAAGCATCTATACCCTCTTTTTATACTCCTGGGAGAAATGAGCTTGCAGCTCGAAGGTTATTAGTAGTTATTATAATTAATTATGTATAGACCAAGATGTTTGCTGTCAAGAGTCAGAATGTTTAAAAGCAGAAGTGAGTATACGTCATGTAGACTGAGAGAAGGCCAGGGAGCAGAGAAGTACAGATGAATGAGAGACAAGCTAAGATTCTCCCGTCAATGGGCCTTTTGTTCAAAAGGCTCTTTTCCCTTTGTGTGACCATGTGAGGTATTTATATAGTAAAGTGACATATTCTAGGTGGGAGGATGCAAGCAGCAGAGAGAGAGAGTATGTAGGGAGTAAAGTAACTTTACTGATCTCTTTCTCATATACTGTTTACATTTAGGTGCACAAAGGTGCACAAAGGTGTTTCTCATATACTGTTTACATTTAGGTGCACAAAGTCCATGAAATATAAATATGGCATGAGCACAGACACATTTATATACTTCCTACTACTTGCAGTTTCCCGACAGCCAACCTAGAGTGGAGTGATCATAAGAAATAGCTTGAAATTCAAGTGCTCCTTAAACACAAGGCAGAATTTATTTTCCTTTTAGACCTTAAAGGGGTTACAGCAAAAATCAGGCAGAGTGCTGAGGAGGTAGTCCACTTTGGAAGGTGTCTCCTTTGTCATGGACATGGCCCAGGTGTGCACTGTAAGGACAGTGAGCACTGTATAGATTATGTGCACTGTATGGGCTATGTGCACTGTATGGACTGTGTGCAATGTACGCACTGTGTGCACTGTATGGACTCTGTGAACTCTATGGACTGTGTGCACTGTATGGATTGTGTGCACTGTATGGATTGTGTGCACTGTATGAACTGTGTGCACTGTATGGACTCTGCATACACTATGGACTGTGTGCACTGTATGGACTATGCACTGTATGCACTGTTTGCACTGTATGGACTTATGCACTGTATGGACTATGTGTACTGTATGCAATGTATGCACTGTATGGACTTGTGCACTGTATGGATGGTGCTACAACGTGGGGCTGGACCTGTGCAACTCCCAGATAAGTGAAGACTTTGCCTACCTATGCACTATGGTCTTCTCTTCTACTTATGAAGAGGTTTGCCAAAGCCTCTACTGTTTCATCATGAGACAGTTACTCTGTCTCTGGAACATTTTACTCTGGGCCACATTTCGGTTCCCTGACTGGGAACTTTGTTTTCTTATGACCGGGATCATAGAGCTTGGGAGATGCACCGAGATTTCTCCTTGGACTTTCTGGATTCCCTCTCCCATGTTTCCTGAGGAAAAGGACTACATTTTGCTCCTGGCCACAGTTTGGTTCTTTATGACTGTGATCATAGACCTTGGGATATGCATGGGGATTTCCCCTGGGACTTTCTGGACTTCTTCTCGAATGTTTCCCATGGAGAAGGACTACTCTAGTTTGAGGAGCATTCTCCAGTACCCTGGCAGTTCCCAAGTATGGAGACACGTGCTTAGTTCTACTCTCCTGATTGATTCTTTCTTCAATGGGAAGATGCTTTTAAAAATGGGTGCCTGAAGCAATCCAGCAGGAACAGTCAGAAGCACCCTAAATGGAATTTCGAGGAGCTTTTTGGACTAGGACGCCCTCCGGGGAGTCTTAATCCTACATGGTGAGATCTTGATAATCTGGTTCAAGTTGCGTTTCATAAGAGAATGATTTGAATGACTGAATTTTTGTTTGACATTGACTTAAAAAAAAAGCAGATGTATGCAGCCATGATTTCTAGAGACATCCAGAAACAATCCAAAAAAATGTTTTTTCCCTCCTTTGATTTCTCTTTTATGTCTTGACATGAATCTGAAACGTTTAATCCAGAAAACTGTATGAGTTATGGGTGGGGCAGATAGTGCAATGATTATGTTAATTATTCTCATGCCTGAGGCTTCTACAGTGGTTCTTCTGTTTACCTTTCCACATTATATTGAGTTTAAACTGTTTAAACAAACCTTAAAATCATACTAGAAAGGACTTCCAATTTTAATGGAGTTATCAATTATAGTAAACTTCTAATCTGCTACAAGTTTTGTTTGACAAGTAAGTGAATTTCAGCTGTCAAGTCTTCACATGAAAAAGCATCTACTCAAATGAAAATTCCTGGAAATCCATTTGGACCCCTGTTCTCTGACATCACCCACAACATGGAATGACTACAACACACCCCCAGAAACCAATGATGAGACCTGGTATGACCTGAAGAAACAGATTCACAGACTCCAAAGCTCACTCTCTACAGAAAAGCAGAATTCTGGTGGCCGACATTCCCCATCGAGACAGACCTGCAGCGTTTCATCCCTTGGCATTTTCTTCTGTGGTCAGCTACTTTGGACTGACACCTCCATCAGACATACTGGCACACGCTGCTGTGTTTCTCAAAGACTAACTTCAGCCAATTGCCTTGAAACTTTATAGACCATGTCCCCTCACCTGCAGGCTCTTCCCCCGAGGCAGAAAACTCCCCCTCCTTATTAGGTTATGCCCACAGAGGCATGAAGTGCCCCAAGAGGCAAGAGATGCCCACAGAGGCAGGAAATGCCCTTTGAGGCAAGAGATGCCCCCAGAGGCATGAAGCGTTCCCAGAGGCAAGAAATGCCCTTTCGCCTGCTAGGCCTTGCCCTTTGAGGCAAGAAATGTTCCCCTTGGCATCACACTGGCTATTGCTGCTCGCCTATTTTGTTTTCCATGTCTTATGCCAGTTCTTTTGAAAACACCTGTACGATATAGGTTTCTGTTCACCCCACACTCCTAATACTATGGCCATTAGTTAAAAAGAAAGGGGGAGATATTGGATAGTATGCCAGCTCCCCCTGGCTTCTGCTTAACCATATGCCTATATAGGGATAGATTTAATCCCATTCAAAGCTTTGGTCTATTTACATAAATCACTTTTACATTTACATAAAGCACTCCCTCCAGGGCATTGGTGGTTCAGTGATAGGATTCTCGCCTGCTCCGCCCACTCCTTGTCACACCCTGATCCTCTCCTTGTCACACTCTGATTTTCACAAGTCACTTTTCTCTCCACCCTCTCTATGTCACATCCTGTTTTCACCCTACTTGGCAAGTATATATAAAGACAGTATTGTGAGTTTTACAATATCTTGAGTTTAGCTCAGCTTAGATTGTGCTGTGTCCTGCATGAATAAAGAGATACTGCCTACAGCTCAACCATGAGTCCCTGGTCTTCTGTTACCCGCCTGTGAAGCCAGCCTGGCGAAAACAACATAACCCATCGAAAACAACATTAGGACTGTGTGCACCTTATGCACTCTGTGCACTGTATTGACTGTGTGCACTGTATGGACTATGTGCACTGTATGCACTGTGTGCACTGTATGGACTATATGCATTGTATAGATTGTGTGCACTGTATAGACTCTGTGTACTCTATGGACTGTGTGCACTGTGTGCACTATATGGATTGTGTGTACTTTATGGACTGTATGGACTCTGCGTACTCTATGGATTGTGTGCACTGTATGGACTGTGTGCACTGTATGGACTGTGTGCACTGTATGGACTATGTGCACTGTATAGACTGTGCACTGTATGAGCTGTGTGCACTGTATGGACTTATGCACTGTATGGACTGTATACTGTATGGACTATGTGTACTGTATACAATGTATGCACTGTATGGACTTGTGCACTGTATGCACTGTATGTACTGTATGCACTGTGTGCACCATATGGATTGTGTGCACCTTATGCACTCTGTGCACTGTATGGACTGTGTGCACTGTATGGACTGTGTGCACTGTATGGACTGTGTGCACTGTATGGACTGTGTGCACTGTATGAATGTTGTGCACTGTATGGACTGTGTGCACTGTATGGAATATGTGCACTGTATGGACTGTGTACACTGTATGGACTGGTTGCACTGTATGGACTGTGTGCACTTTATGAACGTTGTGCACTGTATGAACTTTGTGCACTGTATGGACTGTGTGCACTGTATGCACTGTATGTACTGTGTGCACTGTATGGACTGTATGCATTGTGTGCGTTGTGTAGACTATGTGCACTGTATTGGCTGTGTGCACTGTATGCACTGTATGCACTGTGTGCTTTGTGTAGACTATGTGCACTGTATGGACTGTGTGCACTGTATGGACTGTGTACACTGTATGGACTGTGTGCACTGTATGGACTGTGTGCACTGTATGAACTTTGTGTACTGTATGGACTGTGTGCACTGTATGGACTGTGTGCACTGTATGGACTGTATGCATTGTATGGACTGTGTGCACTGTATGGACTGTGTGCACTGTATGGACTGTGTGCACTTTATGGGTTGTGTGCATTGTATGGACTGTGTGCACTGTATGGACTGTGTGCACTGTATGGACTGTGTGTACTGTATGGACTGTATGCACTGTGTGCTTTGTGTAGACTATGTGCACTGTATTCACTGTGTACACTGTATGGACTGTATGGACTGTGTGCACTGTATGGACTGTATGCACTGTGTGCACTGTATGGACTGTGTGCACTGTATGCACTGTATGTACTGTGTGCACTGTATGGACTGGTTGCACTGTATGGACTGTGTGCACTGTATGAACTTTGTGCACTGTATGGACTGTGTGCACTGTATGGACTGTGTGCACTGTATGGACTATGTGCACTGTATGGACTGCGTGCACTGTATGGACTGTGTGTACTGTATGGACTGTGTGTACTGTATGGACTGTATGCACTATGTGCTTTGTGTAGACTATGTGCACTGTATTCACTGTGTACATTGTATGGACTGTGTGCACTGTATGAACTGTGTGCACTGTATGGACTGTGTGCACTGTATGGACTGTGTACACTGTATGCACTGTGTGCACTGTATGGACTGTATGCACTGTGTGCTTTGTGTAGACTATGTGCACTGTATTGGCTGTGTGCACTGCATGCACTATATGCACTGTGTGCTTTGTGTAGACTATGTGCACTGTATTGACTGTGTGTACTGTATGGACTGTGTGCACTGTATGGACTGTGTGCACTGTATAGACTGTGTGCACTGTATGGACTGTATGCACTGTGTGCTTTGTGTAGACTGTGTGCACTGTATGGACTGTGTGAACTGTACTGACTGTGTGCACTGTATGCACTGTGTGCACCATATTCTTTGCATGCACTACAGGGGAATGTATTCCCAGAGCTTGAGTACTGGGATTCTGACATCACATTTCTTGAGATATATTTGACTTTGACCACTTCCAACATTTTAACTAAAATGAATTATGAAATTGACTCTGGCGCCCAGTGGTCCTAAGAGAAAGGGGACTTCCCTAACCATTCTGTGCCTGGGTTTCTTAACCCGATGGATAGTTAAATCCATCTTTTAAGCTTGTTATAAAGAATAGAAAATTTAGGGGCCTGGTGGTGGCACATCTGGTTAAGCACACATGTTCAATGCACAAGGACCCAGGTTCAAACTGCTGGTCCCCACTTGAATGGGGGAAATCTTCACAAGTGAAACAGGGCTGCAGGTGTCTTTCTGTCTCTCTTCATCTCTATCTCACCTTCTCTTCTCTGTTTCTCTACATCTCTATCTACCTCTCCATTTCAATTTTTGGTTGTCTCTATCCAATCAATAGATAAAGATAATTTTAAAAAAGAAAAAAAGGGGGGTTGGGTGGTAGCACAGTGGGTTAAGCACACATGGTGTGAAGCACAAGGACCAAGGCAAGGATCCTGGTTCCAGCCCTCACCTCCCCACCTGCAGGGTGATTCCTTTACAGGAGGTGAAGCAGGTCTGCAATTGTTTGTCTGTCTCTTCCGCTCTCTGTCTTCCCCTCCTCTCTCCATTTCTCTCTGCCATATCCAGTAATGATAATAGCAATAACAACAAGATCAACAAATAGGGGAAAATGGCCAGGAGCAGTGGATTCATTATGCAGGCACTGAGTCCCAGCAGCAACCCAGAAGGAAAAAAAATAAAAGAGTAGAAAATTTAATATGTACAAATAACTTAAGTAACAGAAAGGTGTTAACACACACACACACACACACACACGTAATGCATGTGAGCCTGTGGGCTGTGACTGGTAGAGTCTTCTGTGTTTCTTAAAGGTATATTATGAACTTGAAGCTAGAAAAACAACCAACAAATATGTGTTTCTGAGAACTTCTGGGACACAGAAACTATGTCCAAGGACAGTTTTTACTCTTTGTTGACTTTTAGTTGCTACTATCCCGACCCAGTGCCAAGGGTAGCCAAACTTTATCATCCCAGGCTGCAATTGTTCAAAGTTGCTTTGTTCCCTAGGACTTTATAACCCAGGTATCACTGTAACAAGGTAATTGGAAAAGTATAGGCTACATTTTATACAATAAATGGAATTTGGGCTTTTCATCTGTCACTTTCATACTCAAGACATTCCAACAGAGATATACTATTTTATCAGAAAATAGTGATTAATTTCTTGTACTTGCAAGTTTTTTTATTATTATTATTATTTTTTTTTTTTTTACGAAAACTGACCTCACAGTACTGTCGACTGGTTTTTTATAAAAGCCTGACAAACATTTGTTGTGGTCCGGTAAAATCCAGATACTCTGGTAGTGAAAAGACTTGACCTCTCCCTTCTCTGAGATATAAGTACATTGCAGTAGTTGATCCTTGTGTTTCTGCGTTTCTTACAATATCAGTCTTTTGATGTCTAAAAATTAATAGTCACATCTCTTCAGGTAACAAACAAGAATGGATCCAAGTTGAAATAAATTTACTATAAACTTTTTAAACTAGAATTATTTAGTGACCAATATATAGAAATTATTGTTATGCTATTTCTGCAGTTCTATAAGACATCACTCTCATCAAAGTACTGTAGATAAAATATGTCCTCAAACTTTCTACTCAGGAGATTTCTTGAATTATTTATTCACAGTAACAATGAACAGTCATCTCCAATTTGTTATTTCACATGGATGGTATTCTATAATGGTCTTGCTACTGTACATGTGGTTCCTATGTGTCTTTGTGCTTGTCTTTGTTTTGTGGTTATCATGAATATTGTGTCTAACTATCCACAGAGTGTTTTGAAGTTGGTCTTGGCTCACCAACATTGGACTGTGTTACTTTGTCTTGCCCTGTCTCTGGTTTTCCCTGAAGTGGGTGTGTTCCTGGTTCTATTCTAGAACTGAGCATCTCATTAAAAGTTTAAATTCACAGAATATGGTCAGTGTGTCTTCTCCCCCCACCTGATTAACTCTTATTTCTCAGGCCTCTTACCTCAACGGAACTGCATTCCATGTGTCCTTTAGGCCCTGCAGTTCTTTTTGGATTTTTTTTTTAATTTCTGTATTTTTAATTCATTTGTAAAATTATCACTGAGACCTGGAATCTTGAGATTAGTATCTTGAATCAATTTCATAATGAGTTTTCTGATCTCGGTCATTTTTTTTCTAAATGTATGTCTATCTGGACATTTGAGTTTTCTTTCATTGTTGTCCATCAGGAGGCGCTGTAGCTGAGGTGAGAAGTCACAATGATAAATTGGTGAGTTTTTATGAGATTTATTTTTCCTTTTTTGCCAGGCTGCGCCATGGGGGAGAGAAGAGACCAGAGCGGAGAGGACACACACATCTTTATTCATGCGGGCACTTCAGTGTTGGGTGAGAGTACAGCGGTTCAGGCCATGTGGAGCTAGCAAAGTGGCCACCTCCCGCTATGCACAGCAACCTTTCTTTGCAGGTTTTAACAATTTATTTATGTTTTTGCTCCTCTCCTAAAATTTTCTTTCATGTGATCAGTAATAACATGACTTTTTTACAATGAGTTTAGACTAGAAAAAGACTGGGATTACAAAATTTTCTGTGGTGATCTAGATGAAAAACTATGCTAAATACTGAGATTTGTTTAACACAATTTATTGCTTGCATTTATAGCTAGATCAAGATGGATAGATAGATGAATAGATAATAGAGAGAGATAGATAGATGAATAGATAATAGATGAATAGATAGATAGAAAATAGATAGATAGATAGATAGATAGATAGATAGATAGATAATTGATAGATAGACACCTTAGCACTACAACTTCCCTCAATGCTGTGGGAGTCAGGCTATAATCTGACTTGTGAACATAAAGAATCAAACTGTCCAAGTGAGCTATTTGTCTGCCCTGAAATTTCCAAATATCAATTCACAATAGAAAGTTGTACTTACTTTTTGAAAAGCTACAATATGCTCCCCTTAAATCTTCTGTATTCACTTGGTACATATGAACATATGGTAAAAGATAATTATTAAGTATCATCACTCTTTGCCCTGAAACTCAGGGCTTTGTCACAAAAAAAAAAAAAGAATTGTTCCAACTACCACTTTCTTGTTCATTCTCTTATACGCTATCTATAAATCAAAAGATGTATACTGATATTAATAATTAAACTCTGTGAATCCTAACAAAGGGATTTTTTCAAAATTAACCAAATTGCCAAACAATATGATTATTGCAATAACTATCTATTGTCTTCTTAAACCCTAAGACAACAGGAATCTCCCGCTTCCTCTATAGAGCCTATGTTTCTCCCAATCCTTGAAACTCTGGGCTGGGGCTCACTTCCCTGCATGCTTCTCTCAAGTCAGGCCAAATGATATTACATCTGCTGATTCCAACCTAATCAATGCAATGAGTACCATCTCAGCATGATTCACCTCAGACTGTGTCCAGAGACACCAAGCGTGGATTGCCAACCCTTCACCCTCATCACTTGGGTGAGACCTTTCCTTTCATGGTATTCTCTAGTTCCATTCTAGGACTTCCTAACAAAGTCCCCAAACCTAGATACAGGCCAGGTCCCGTAAGATAGAGCATATGTTCACATGTATTTATAAATTAGGGCAAAATATATACCTGACAGCAAAAACACAATAGTCTATAGTAAGTTAGTATCAAGTTCATAATGAATAGTGTCTACTTAGACTTAGATACCATCCTCACCTATGTCCTATTACAGCTCTCTTACTCACAATTAAAAAAAATAATAATTAAACTCTGTTGACTCTACATGCTGATTTTGTTTTTTACTGGATATAATCTGGAAATCTGTTTATTTTTTAGAGTAAGTTGAAGACACTTCATTCTATTTTTTCTTTTCTTTTCGGTTATTTATTTAAAAAAAAGAAACACTGACAAAAAACACATGATAAGAAGGGTACAACTCCACACAGTTCCCACCACCATAGCTCCATATCCCATCCCCTCCCCTGACAGCTTTCCTATTCTCTATCCCTCTGGGAGTATGGACCCAGGGTCATTGTGGGATGCAGAAGCTGGAAGGTCTGGCTTCTGTAATTGCTTCCCCACTGAACATGGGTGTTGACAGGTGGATCCATACTCCCAGCCTGTCTCTCTCCTTCCCTAGTGGGGTGGGGCTCTGGGGAATTGAAGCTCCAGGACACACTGTCGGGATTGTCTGTCCAGGGAATTCTTGTAGGCATTGTAGCATCTGGAACCTGGTGGCTGAAAAGAGAGTTACCATACAAAGCCAAACAAGCTGTTGACTAATCATGAACCTAAAGGCTGGGATAGTGCAGATGAAGAATTGGGGGCTCTCCGTTTTGTTCATAATGAAAGAGTGTCTACTTAAACCTAGATACCCTCCTCACCTATTTCCTATTATACTTCGAAGCCTCACTCAATCCCAACCTATTCTTATCAAAGCAAGGGCTGCAAAACTGAATAAGGGCAAGAGACTGGCAGACTTTAATGATGACTCTTTAGTCACTATCAGGCCACCCCATCAGCTGGGGCCCTATTCTGGGATTCCTGAGATTCTCAAACAGACATGATGGGCCTAGACCTTGAATAGATCCCTCTCTCCATTGTTACCAGTCATCTCTATCAGGAGCAACAAAATAGACCCCTTTGTGGGCCCCATAGGACCTTGCCCTCAACTTGGATCAACAACGGTAGAGAATGTTCCATCCTCTGAAGGGAGGCTGAACAACATACTCTGTGCTACACCTGAGGAAGATGGGTCCTGATACTGGGGCAGCTTGGAACGTTCCTACTCATGACCACAGAATGTGAGCTCAGATCTACAGGGATGCAGAGGCCACATAGGCTCCTAAACTGAATATGTAACAAATCCATGGGGTTTGTAGTTAACAATATTTATACCCCTTTCCCACATTTGGGAGCTACTATCTTCCCTGATCTAGCTTTCTGGTCCTTTTTCTAGCCATGACATCATCTCCCCAGACAATAACTTGTGTCCACCTGCATATTATATGTCAGGTTCAGAAAAAAGAAAAGTAGTACAGCCATAGGCCCTTTGGAATATAACTAAAATATCCCTACTAGCTAGTGACACTTCATTCTCTTAAAAGTCTACCCACAAAATGGAAGAAGCATCTTAGAGTAACCCTCAGTGGATCCTGTATCTCTATAATCTACATTTTGGAGTATAAAGACAACTTTGTTCTAACCAAGAGAATATGCACAATGATAGGATGAGACACTTTAGAGTAGGTTACATTATACAGGAAATGTTCAGGGCTGTCACTTTCATTGCTACTTTTCCTTGTATAAAGCATCTGTCTTGACATACTAGAGGCTCCTTGATTTTGAAACAGAAAGAAATGAGGGGATTGTGTTTATGGAGTTGGCCCAATGCTAAGAAACTGCAGGTAATCTTGGAAGCTTAGCCCTTGACCAACAGAAATGAGAAAGAAGATGAACACACACATACACACACAAACACACACAAGATTAGTTCAAACTCTATTCAAGATGAGGTGAAGAAGATGACTTTATCATTTTTACTGACTGAGTAGAATTCCATTGTGCACATAGACCACAGCTTATTCAGCCACTTATCTGTTGTTGGACATCCAGACTGTTCTCCTTGGGGCGTGGGCCAGTTTACGTTCCCACCAGCAGTGCAGGAGGCTTCCTTTGTCTCCACAACCTCTCCAACATTTGTTGCTACTCTCCTTTCTGATGCATGACATTCTCACAAGGGTAAAATGGTGTCCTATTGTCTTTTTTAAGTATTTATCTATTTACTTATTCCCTTTTGTTGCCTTTGTTGTTTCATTGTTGTAGTTATTAGTATTGTTGTTATTGATGTTGTCATAGTTGGATAAGGTAGAGAGAAATGGAGAGAAGAAGAGAAAACAGAGAGGGGGAGAGAAAGATAGACACCTGCAGACCTAATTCTCAGCTTGTGGAGTGACTCCCCTGCAGGTGGGGAGCCAAGGGTTCGAACTGGGATCTTTACACAGGTCCTTTGCTTTGTGCCACCTGCATGTAACCTGCTACGCCTCTGTGTGACTCCCTTGTCCTATTGTCTTTATTTACATTTCTCTGTTAATGACTTGGAGCATTTTTTCATATGTCTGTTGATCTTCTGTATCTCTTATTTAGTCAATAGTCTGTTCGTCTCCTCTCCCCACTTTTTGATGGGGTCTTGGTTGTTATTGTTGTTGCTGAGATTGGTGAGCTTTTTCCATATTTTGGTTATTATGGAATCCTACTCAGTCAGTAAAAATGATAAAGTCATCTTCTTCACCTCATCTTGGATAGAGTTTGAACTAATCTTGTGTGTGTGTGTGTGTGTGTGTTCAACTTCTTTCTCATTTCTTTTGGTCAAGGGCTAAGCTTCCAAGATTACCTGCAGTTTCTTAGTATTGGGAAAACTCCATAAGCACAATCCCCTCATTGCTTGCTGTTTGAAAATCAAGGAGCCTTTTGTCTGATAAATATATTTTCCCATTTTATAAGGAGTCTGCGTGGGTGGTGTTTTCCTTTGCTATCCTGAGGCTTTCAACTTTTATGTAGTTCCAATGACTTATTTTTATTTAAGTCTTTTTGCAATTGGATTTGTATCATTCAAAATGCCTATAAAATTCAGATGGGAGAGAGTTCTGCCAATATTTTCCTCTACGTGTTTGATAGTTTCAGGTATATCATCCAAGTCCTTGATTCTTGTGGTGTTTACACTGTGTATGGTGAAATGTAGTGGCTCAGTGATTCAGCCCAATTTTCCATCACCATTTGTTGAAGAGACTCTCTTCTCTCTCTTTAGTACTTTGGGACCTTTTGTCAAAAACTAGGTGTCCATAGGTGTGGGGGTTTATTTCTAGGCTTTCAATTCTAGCCCACTGATCAGTGTGTTATTTTTGTTCCAATAACAGGCAATTTTTATTGTAAAAAGGATGCATACCAAGTGATCTCATTTAAAGGCAGGATTTAAAAACAAGTGCTTGTCTTTGGGAGATGTGAAGTTGGCAGTGAACTATACCTTATAACCCTACACCCTTGTAAGCTAAAATAATGAGTGAAAAATAAATGAATAAAGTTAAAAAAAGTCTCACTTAAAAAAAAAAAAAAAGAAGGAAGGAAGGAAGGACAGGGAAAACACAGGGTTAAACTTGGACTAGACTTGGTCTTTTCCAGCAAGTCCAAGAATGTTGGGGTTGAAGGTGAAACAAACTTTCATTTCAAGGTTATTCTAGTCTCATACAATTACTTAGGTATAGGGAGTCGGGCTGTAGCGCAGCAGGTTGAGCACACGTGGCACAAAGCTCAAGGACCAGGTAAGGATCCCGGTTCGAGCCCCCGGCTCCCCACCTGCAGGGGAGTCGCGTCACAGGCAGTGAAGCAGGTCTGCAGGTGTCTGTCTTTCTCTCCCCTCTCTGTCTCCCCTCTCTGTCCTCTCTGTCTTCCCCTCCTCTCTCCATCCTATCTAACAATGACATCAATAATAATAAGTACAACAATAAAAAACAAGTACAACAAAAGGAAAAGTAAACAAATAAGTATAAAAAATTGGTTAGGGATATCTACAGCCAATTTCAATATAAAATGCACCTAATCATGAAATGTACAGTACGATTAAGACCTCACCTTTAATTTTGAAATACTAATTAAAATGAATAAATACCATGTAAAAATTAATTGAGCATCCATTTTTTCAAATTGTATCAGTGACTTGATATTTATCTGCAAAATTATTTGATAACAGGGGTTTAGGTCCACACCGATCCCAACACCAGAGTTCTGTACCTCCATTCCCTCCATTGGAAACTGAGATCATTTTCTCAATTCACAGAGATGGGTTGATTAATATTTCTTTAAATATGTGTGTGTGTGTGGGGGGGTGTGAATGGTCTTCTCTTCCTTTCTTTTTTTTTAATTTTTATATTTATTCATTTATTTATTCCCTTTTGTTGTCCTTGTTGTTTTTTATTGTTGTAGTTATTATTGATGTCATAGTTGTTGGATAGGACAGAGAGAAATGGAGAGAGGAGCGGAAGACAGAGAGGGGGAGTGAAAGACAGTTCTCTTCCTTTCTAAGTCATGTGTACACCAATTACTATTGCCAAATGTCCTTTTTCCCCTCTTTTCTCTCTGAGTCTTGGTGTAATTTGAGTTCAGAGCTCTCAGGTCATCTTCCCTTAACACTTCTCCTCCTCTGGGAGCATGGATCCAAATTCTTTATGGGGAGCAGAAGGTGGGAGGTCTGGCTTCTTTAATTGCTTCTCCACTGGACATGGGTGTTGGCAAGTGAATCCACACCCCACACCCCACCCCCACCTATTTCTATCTTTCCTTAGGGGAGTAGGATGGGCATGCATATTTAGACAATGGCTACTTATCCCGGCTGGTAAAAATATTGAGACAAAGATATTTTCTTTAAACAGTAGGTGGGAACTCTATTCAGTTTTAAAGCAGGCAAAATGATTCATCAAGCATTTCCACTTAAGGGAATCTATTCTGTAGTAAGCAAGCAATTATCTCACAAATGTACAAAGCTTCTCATGGCAGAATTATTTCACAGAACAGCAAACAACAAAAAGGAAACTATGTAAGTATTCCCCAATAAATAAACTTGTAAATGATACTATGTTTATGTCTTATTATACTGTAACACTAGCAGAAGAAAAAATGTATCATGCTTTACCTGTGCATCTGAAAATCCCCATAACACAGGAAATGGAAGCTTTGTAGAGCCTGGTCTCATCTTAGTGGACACAATTTGCATGTGCACCCTTGTCCATGCAGCACAAAGACAAGGACAGGTAGCAGTGCATTCTGAAAAGACTTAAAGGACTATGGCTGAAATCACTGGAGTGGGTAAAAAAGATACCCACTTCAGGGCTCTCTAGTCATCTATATCTACTACGGAGAATCATTACTGAGGATTTTTGCTTTCTTCTTTTGTATTTCCTGAAGTATTTGAGATAGTTTAGAAAATAAGTATTGGAAGTATTTTAAAACAGAATAGTTGTTTAGAAGTGACTGTGTATCTAAGTACTGCCTTGTTTGATTGCTTTCTCCACCCCAAGTTGAAAAATTAGAAAACTTCATTTCTGTAAGTTCTTATTTCTAGATGTTAATTCAAATACACTATTTTACCAGTGCTTTTTGGGTTTGGATAATTTTCTTTTGAGAAGTAAATATAAGAATTTCCGTATCTTTCAAACTCTTTTATTTTTTATTTTTTCAAAACAGTGGTTAATTTTTGGACGCTGGTAAAGATCTCACGTTAGGTAGCTACTTTTCTAAGTGACAGAGGGGACTTGACAACAAATTCTGTGAGGAAAGTAAATCTTCTTTTCCCAAGGATTTTTATTGATTTTGCTCTTGAATGTAATTTCTTGGTTGTTTGAGTTCTGATGATGACTAAATTTTACAGGAAACAATAAGTATTTAATGGCCATAAAAGGCAGAGCAGTCAGAACTGACAGGCAGTTAACCTCTGAGGATATTATGAGCACAAAGGTTTTGATGTGCTCCAGGTTGAGTGCATCCTTGAGTTGCAAAAACAATTATATTTGAAAAAAAAAAACCTCATTTTTAACTGGATGTTTATTTATCTGAGGAAAATGTTAGAATCACAGTGGACTTTTTAAACATTATACGTAAGTTGCCTCTCTCTCTGATGAGACTATCCATTGTGAGCACAAGTTAACACATTCGTTGTCAAGTTAACAATTCTGACTATCTGCTGCTGCTGGATCTTTACCAGGTAGCCACTTGTAGTCCCAGCATGGCTTGCCGTCTGAGTTTATGAATGCAGGTGAGAATCTTTTGGAGTATATTTGGAAAATCAAAATAGGTCAAGCAAACCATCCTTCAGTGAAGAAGCCTGTGGGATCCATAAGAGGAGCTGGGATTTGCGTAATGCTGAGCCCAGTTAACCAGGACTGAGATTATGCTATTTATTTATTTGTTAGTTTATTTATTTATTTTTGCCACGTTTCCCCTATGGGAGGGGAAGATATTCAAGATAGCACCAGGAAACAGTGGAAAATAGTTTGACAACATCATTCCTTGCGAGTAAAGGTGGGGAGAAGAGAAATGTAGAGGCACCTGATCACGGTGAGCTCATGAGAAGTTGAGTCCTGGTGAGACTTGGTGGCAGAGCCAGGTAAGGAAGAAAACCCAGAGAAGGCCCGTTTCTCTTGTGGCTGTGAATACACTGTTCACTCTACTTCGCACCTTTGAAATTGGGTTTCTACACTGTTAGTTCTTCCATGGTGATATCTGAGGACAGACTGAGGGCCCTCAGGGGAAACTAATCCTTAGGCTCCCCCTTTCAGATGCAAAACCATTGCTCCCAGTGGTGACTTTGTGATGTGTGCATTTTTTAGGGGTCAATCTGAAAAAAGAGAGGACATATCTGTCACTGCAGCTCCATAAACTGTTGACTTGCTTTGGTAGTGCTAGGCATATAGCCTCAACCTTGGGAGAGGCTGAGAGGTGTGCGTGTGTGTGTGTGTGTGTGTGTGTGTGTGTGTGTGCATGTGTGTGTGAGTGTGCACGTGTGTGTGAGTGTGCACGTGTGTGTGCCTGTGCACATGTGTGTGCATGTGTGTGTGTGTGGTGTGTGTGCATATGCCTGTGTGTGTGTGTGTGTGTGTGTGTGTGTGTGTGTCTGTGTGTGCTAGCACACGCACGTGCTCAGTGATTAAAGAACTGTTTCTGAGGATATTCACATCGTTAAGATCCATGGTAGTGGCTACTCTAATTCTTCCAAATTGCCCACGGGACTCAGCCCTCCATTGGCTAAGCTCAACACCACCATCACCAGCAGCACAGCACTTTGGTCCATCTTTCCTCTCAACTACTGGCCATGATACTTAAAGTTCCACAATCAGGCTTCCAGTCAACTTTGCAGAAACGATTTAACCAGCTTTCTTAACTTTTTTTTTTAACTTATAAAGTGAGAGACAGGATAGTGAGGTGAAGAAAATGAAAGAGACCACAGCCCTGAAATTTCCTCTCGCTCAGTAGGAACTCGACTAGCACCTGACTCATACGCCAGGCAGAGTAAAACATATGCAGTTAAGCAGTTAAGCTAAGTCGCTGGTCCCAGCCTTCATGACTGTGTGAGATCGTGTTCCTCAAACAAGTAAGAATACATGGACAGAATAAAAGATGATGGGTGCCAGAGAGTAAGTACATGCAAACATAAGTGACAGAAACTAGTGACTTTCTCTGAATAAATCCTGACATATCATGCTCTGTAATCAAAAACTTTGACTTTGATTTCAATTTCTCAAGTGAAAAATTATTTTAATATGCTTAATGAATTATGAAAATTTAATTTATACTAAGGCAGTAGTAGTTAATACTAGTCAGACTACAGTGGTGGCAGCAGTAGAAGGGCATGGAAGCAGAGATCTGGAGACATGGATGGGAGAAAACTTCCTAGAGCATGCAATAGAAATTTTGATCCCATGTCCTCATGCGTGGCCACACATGCACTTTTATGGGTGCACTGTAACTCCTTTTAATAGAGACTGAAACTATGTTTTTATGGAGGGGTTAGGCAATAGTGAACCTGTTTGAGTATACACATTACCATGTGCAGGGACCCAGGCTGAAGCCCCCAGGTGGGAAGCTTCAAGAGTGGTGAAACAGAGCTGCAGGTGTCTCTCTGTCTCTCTTCCTTTCTGTCTCTCCTCCCTTCTCCATTTCTGTCTGTCTTATCTAATAAAAAGAGTGTAAAATAAGATAAAATATTTTGTTTGGAGTTCATTATGTGTGGTTTTCTTTTTCCCCTCTGAGGATCCTTGGTCTTTATAAGCTAACCACAACAGTGATTCTATGGAAAAAAAAAAAACAGTGCTAAGTAGTCAATCAATTAATAAAATCACCTCTTATGTTAAAAAGTCTCCATATTAGAAAAGACACTAGAATGCTTTCAGAAGGATAAGAAATGATTTTATCCAGAGTTGTTCACAGGTGAATCCTGAACAGCTAGTCCACTGCCTGGCTTATATTGTGTGCTGAAGAATGACTTGTTAAACAGGATGCATCTAACATACCCTGAAGCAACCTTTTTTTTTTTTTTTGTCAATCAAACCAGTTTCTCTTGTTTGAATTCAGTTTATTTTTTGTGCCCAACTCCAACGATTCCTTGATAAAGTGAATTATTAAAAGCAAAGGCAATGACACTCATTTGAGGACTGCTGTGTTGCTTGCTACATGAACGTTGTATTTCCACATCACCAAATGCTGAGAACTGTGGGGGACATTTCCACAAAGCTCATACAGACACAAGTTCAATGATGAAGTGTAGTTTAAAACCTGAGCTTCAGGGTTAGACTAGTAAATATTCCAGAAGAACTGGCAAAAAGAATGGACTTAGGGGAAGCAGAAGACAAAAACAGACATATGGAAGGCCAGAGTCAAATCACCTGTTTTAGTCAGAGTCTGGTGGGCAAAGGAAGTGAGTTAGTCCATGCAAGGTTATTTTGAGAGAATAATAGGACAATTCCACTACCACAGAATAGATAGATATAAAACATATTTTGGAAACTGCAGTGAAAAATCCAGAAACTGTCAGACCCAGGGAAAAATAAAACAAGTCACTTCCAAAGGGAAAAAAAAAAAAGAACTAAATTGCTGGCCACAGACTTAACAGCCTGGCAAGATGGAGAAAGATACAGAAGCAAGGTCCTCAAAGTGCTGAGGCAGGATTTTTATCCAAGGCAAAACTCATTCAGGGTGGGTACTATAAAAGACTTGGTTCTTCACGATGACTCCATCACTTTCAGTGGTGGTATTTTTTTTTTCTTTTATAGAGGGAAAGAGAGAGAGAGAGAGAGAGAGAGAGAGAGAGGGAGAGAGAGAGGGAACTACAGCACTTCATACTTGTGAAGCTTCCCTACTGCAGGTGAGGGCTAGGGGACTGAATTGATCTTTACTCAGGGTAACATACACACTCTACCAGCCCAGCCCAGAAAATGATTTTTAGTACATGAAGGCATTAACACTTCCTTAATATTTCCCGTAATACTGTAGTTCAGTCTACAGCACAGCAGAACTGTTCCATGGAATGCAGTCAATATTTGCTGAAATATTTATGTAAAGCACTTATATCCTTGAGAAAAATAATACGAGAACTATCATTTCACGTGTTAGAGGAAATGTCTGTAGGCATTTTAAATATTGTGTTAGAACCATTTATATATTTCTAAATCTGTTTTTAGTTGGGCATCATTCCAAATATATTAATTTGGCCTTTCTCAATGTCAAGAAATGAAGGGAAAATCCATCTACATAAGAGAATATGGTAATAGAGTCAATGTTTCAAACACAGATGCAAAGTTTATTTGAGTCTTGCAATAATATCAGAAGAGACCTTAATGAGCTATTTAAAACAGAATATGGGAATTATGAAATATTTAGAGTGTTAAAACTTGAACTACAGGAAATGCTGATACGTCTAGAAAAAGCATTTATATTTAGAGCAAGAAAAGCCAGGGACCTCGTGTTGCTTTTGTTCTCCACACTTTTGTATTTTTCTGATTACCTTTTTAGCTGTTTCTAGCAATCATGGCCAAAATGTCAGTAGTAATGATCATGTCACGGATGTAGGAGGCATCTCACTGGGTAAAGCCCACACACTACATGGTAGAGTGCAAGGATATGGGCATGAGGTCCTGACCACTACATGAAGGTGACCACAGGGAAGGAGGTCAGTACAGGTCAGGGGCAATTTCAGGTTCTCTATCTCCCATGAGCACCTAAAGGGGCTGGAACTGTTATGTGGAAAACTAGGAAATGCTATGCACATATACTATTGTGTTTAACTGTCATCTGTAAAACACAAATCCTCCAAAATAGAAATTAAACAAAAGTCCAGAAAAAAAAATCTATTTCCCTTCATTTCATTCTTCTAAGATCTATATTTACATCAACCTCCACCCCTACCCCTACTTATCTTTCTACCCCTACCCCTATTTCTACATCTACCCCTACCCCTACCTATATCTCTACCCCTACCCCTATGTCTACATCAACCCCTACCCCTACCTATATCTCTACCCCTACCCCTATCTGTACATCTACCCCTACCTATATCTCTACCCCTACCCCATCTCTACATCTACCCCTACCCCTACCTATATCTCTACCCCTACCCCTATCTCTACCCCTACCCCTATCTGTACATCTACCCCTACCTATATCTCTACCCCTACCCCTATCTCTACATCAGCCCCTACCTATATCTCTACCCCTACCCCTATCTCTACATCTACCCATACCTATATCTCTACCCCTACCCCTATCTCTACATCACGCCCTACCTATATCTCTACCCCGACCCCTATCTCTACATCACCACCTACCTATATCTCTACCCCTACCCCTATCTCTACATCTACCCCTACTTATCTTTCTACCCCTACCCCTATCTCTACCTCTACCCTGACCCTAACCCCTACACCTGCCTCTGTCTCTATGCTTACCCCTACCTATGCCTTCACCTCTAACATTACACTACTTCTACCTCTACTACTAACTCTACAGCAGCTTCATATTCGACATCTACCACTATTTCTACCTCCTACAACTACCCATACTCATACCCCTACCCCTACCCTACTTCTACTTCTACCCCTTCCTCTACATCTATCTCTACAACTACTACCCCTACCTCACCTACACCTCTACTCCTTCCACTACCTCTACCTCTAACTCTACCGCTAGCCTTCCATACCTGGACCACTAACCCTTTCTCTACCTATACATCTTCCCTCTACCTCTACTCCTACCCTACCCCTACCCCTAACAATACCTCCACCATTCTACTACCCCACCCCTAACAATACCTCCACCTCTAACCCTACCCCTTTGCGACCTTCATCCCCACCCCTTTCTCTACATGTAACACTACCTCTACACATACCTCTACCTCTATCCTTACCTCTACCCTTTTCTCTACCTTTAGCTTTACCTCGACCCATTCCCCTACCTCTACCTCTACTTCCACCTCTACCACTAACTCTATCTCTATCCCTACCCATACCCTTACCCCTACCTCTACTTTAACCACTTCCCCTACATCTGTGTCTTAACCTACCTCACCTCCACCTCTAATAATTCCTTTACTTGTACCTCTAAGTCTACCTCTACCCTTCCTCTACCTGGACCTCTATACCTTCCTCTACCTCTACACCTACCATAAACATAGTCCTACACCTAACAATATCTCCACATCTAACTCTACTCCTTCTCTACCTCTGTCTTCTCCTATACCTCTACCCATTCCTCTACCAGTAACTTCACCCCTACTCCTAACCCTTCCTCTACCTCTACCCCTAACCCTACCCCTTCCTCCCCTCTACCCTAACCCTACACCTACCTCTACCCCTAACCCTACACCTACCTCTACCCCTAACCCTACACCTACCTCTACCCCTAACCCTACACCTACTTCTACCTTTAGCCATACTTTGACCTCTACCTCTAACTCAGCACTTCCTCTCTCACTACCTCTACCCCTTTCTTTACTTCTAACACTACCCCTTCTTGTAACTCTACCTCAACACTTCCATCTATTTCTACCCTTAACCCTACAACTATCTCTACCTCTAACCATATATTCACCCCTACCTCTACCTCTACCTGTAACTCTACCCTTCCTCTATCCATACCTCTATCTCTACATCTTCCTTTATCTCTACCTCTACCCCTAACCCTAACACTACATCCAACTTTACTCCTTCCTCCACCTATACCTGTAACTCTACCTCAACCCCTACCCATACGACTACCCCTACCACTACCCATTCCTCTACCTCCATCTCTACCTGTACTCATTCCTCTACCTCTACCCCTTCCCATACCTCTACCCTTACCACACCTGAGGTCTCTGTCTATTGGGGGTAATGTTTACCCGGAATGTGTGGACTTGCTCCAAAGGAAAATCTCCCTCACAAAGCTGGCAAAGATATTCTGTGTCCCATAGTGGTGTAGCGGCGGGTGGAGTCACAGAAGTGGAGGCAGCATCCTGAGATATGTCTGCCAAAAGGGAAGCCTCTGGGTGAAATGCAGAGAGATTAGGGTGGGTCAGGATTGGAGCAGGCTCTGCTTTCTCTAGAAAGCACGTATGGTGCTGGGTAAGCAGAATGACCATCTCCTTTAACTCTTGGATCACAGCCTCAAGGCCCCTTAGACTGGGGCTGTTTCCCGAATTAGAGTTGCCCTCGGTCCTTTTTGGGAGGGGGCTCTGCATATCTCCTAAAAGCTGTGACCATGGTCAAGAGGAACCAAAGTGCGGCCCAGAGCAAAATGACAGAAAACCTGTTTAGCAAAAAAAGGGTAGAGGATTTGGGATTCATCTTGATAAGGAGAAAGTCACCCATGACAGAGGGGTCACAGGAAAATAAGGAGAAAAAAATAATCACAGTGCCTTCCTTAAACAGGAGGCTGCAGAGAGACAAGGAGCTTTATACTGGGGCACCTTCTTACGTCTACGGCTTGTGTGGAGTCAGTGGCCCCGCGTTTGGGCACCAGATGCCAGGCTACCGTGAGGCTGTTTCTTCCCGGGCACATGCTCTCTGGGTTGGAGAGAACTGGACTGAAGCCAACCTGGGCTGCTGCTTACTCAGTGATGCGGGAGAGAGACCAGGAACTCATGGTGGGGCGGAAAAACACAGTGTGTCTTTATTGACCAGAGACCACACATTTATATATTTAGACCCGGAAGTGGCAAGTCGGAAAATGAAAAGGCTAGCTATCCAGATTCTTGCACTCTGCTCAGCAATGTGTACTTTTTGTTCCGAAATAAGAGAACAAAATGCATGCGTTTAGCTCCATCAGAAAGCATAAACCCTGCTGGAAAAAATAACAACAGCAACTATTTAAACAACCCCCACAAGCATCCCCTTTGTTAAGACATTTTTATGGCCTCGCTTAAATACACGTTGTTCTCTTATTCATCTTGTGGCAATCTAGTGACAGAGAGCACGCTGTTAGAGAAGTTTTGGAGTCATCGCTTTCTCCTGGTGGGAGAGAGGGTGCTTTCATCTCCTCCTACCCAGGACTCAGCATCTTTTTCCCAGGGTGTACACCCCCAAAGAGTGCTCACAAGATTTCAGGGCAGGCCTGAGTAATGGTGTTCATGACAATATCACTTGAACTTCAGGCCTCTATTCTAGCACCAGTAAACTTCACTGATAAAATGTGCTGGTATTTCACCAAGAAATACAGGTCAGCAGAGTGAATGCTAGAAAGGTTTATCAGTCTTAAACCCCAATGGTAAAATGGAAGCAACCTTAAATGACAGAAAACTTGAAAAAGGGGATAGGGGATATATATTCAGTGGAATACCAATCTGCAATCAAAAATAAACAAATGAATTAATTAACAAATCAGGGTGAATCATTTGGAACAAAATGATAGAACTGGAAGTGATTAAATTAAGTGAAATAAATTACAGATGGTATCACTCCTATGGAATGTATATGACTAAAAAAAGTGTTTTACAAAAACTAAAATGATAACCAAATTGTCTCTTGGACTTAGTCAGAATTATTGTGATTATGGGACCCCTCCAGGGGAAACAGGACTTTGGTAGAAGGTGTAGTGACTTACACCTCATGTGGGTGTGAAATCCTACCCCTGGAAACTGGCAATTTTGTAAAAACAGTGTTAAATCACTAATACATGAGAAAATATGCTGAATGGAAAATGAGTAAAACAAATAATTAAATAAAATAAAAATGTAAAAGAACACATTAGAAGAGCATATTTTGATATGTGTACACATATATGCTTTCTCCCCTTCAGAATTCTGTTTTGCAGATCCTTATTTGCTGATCAATAGGAGTTAATAGAGAAGAAAGAACCAGTGGAGGACTTGGACATGTGCAACGGCAGAGATCAAATTTGGGACCTCGTGCTTGACGGCTCAATTCTTTATTCACTGCACCATCTCCTGGGCTGTCTTCTCATTAGCATTCTAATGATACAAAATGTCTACAGCACGCAGATTGAAAATAATTTTTTTAAAAAATCTACTTTTATCTCAGAAAACAGTCTAAACCATGTCTTGTATGTTCTCATATTAACAGCCTGTAGGATAATAAGAAGTTGCTATAGCAACGTGCCTCAATCTTTTCATTTTGCCTCCAGGGTTATTGCTGGGACCTGGTGCTGGCACTATGAATCCACTATTCATGGCAGTCATTTTTCTGGTCTTTTTTTATATTTTTATTTATTTATTATTGGCTAGGGACGGACGGAGAGAAATTGAAAGAGGAGAGGGAGACAGAAAGGGAGAGTGACAGACACCTGCAGCCCTATTTCACCACCTGTGAAGCTTTCCTCTGCAGATGGGGACCAGGGTGTGGAATCTGCCTCCTTGTGCACTGCAATGTGTGAGCTTGACCAGGTGCTCCACTGCCTGCCCCCACGTGCCTCAACCTTGAAAGAATCACTTTTTGCAATTTACTGCTGATTTTGAACACAGAGACACACGTCTACTTCTGATACACATTGTTACTAAAATTAATAGTGTATCACTCTGGAATCCAAAGTATTTTTTATGTGTAAATTGCAGTCAGAATTATTTACCTTTTATGTTTCTTGATTCTATTGAAAGTGAGACTTTTGTGCTGCATATCTTAAATTGACACTGAAAATGTACTGCCTTGGAGTGTCAGCATCAACAGAGGAAGACTATTGCAGACCATAACCAGCCTCTGTTCCTGGTGGTCATAGTCTTCATTTAACAGAGTGATTTGATGGACTTCACTTCTCTGTAATAAGTATCTTGCCAATAACTGGTTAATCTGTTAGAAATTCAAGAAGAACAGGATAAATATAGTTACATCAACATTATTTTTCCTTAGGAAAAATTTCCAAAAAATTTAAAATGTGAACTGCTTGTTTTTTTTTAAGACAGATTTAAATTAATATTTAATTTGTACAGAAAGCAATATAACTTAGAAATTCAAAATTGTAGCATCATAAGAAATGACCACATAGTGCCGGGATAGCCTGAGGGTACTTCTTCCCGAGCTAGTGCTCTCTGGGTTGGAGAGAACTCAACTGGAGCTGATCTAGGCTGCTGTGTGGGAGAGGGATCAGGAACGCGTGCTGCACCAACTTCCGCAGGAGATACACTCTGGAACTCTCGGAGCCGGAAAGCAATTTCCAAGTGTCTTTAATCAGAAGAGCAGCTGTTTTTATACTCTCCAAGTAGGGTGGAAACAGGATGTGATATAGAGAGGGTGGAGAGAAAAGTGACTGGTGAAAATCAGAGTGTGACAAGGAGGGGGCGGAACAGGCGAGAATCCTATAACTGAACCACCAATGCCCTGGAGTGCTTTATGTAAAAGTGATTTATGTAAATAGACCAAACCTTTGGATCAGTAAATCCCTATATAGCCATATGGATAAGAAGAAGCCAGGGGGAGATGGCAACTACCCAACAACATAGAAGTCCAGTTTCTCAGAATTGTTACAGGAAACATTTGATCATAAACACGTAAACTTTTATCTGTTCTGTATCCAGTCTACAGTAACCTGCTAGTGTCATTTTCCCTCTTCACCCCTCTGTCTCTCTCTACAGAGGTAGTGAGACAAAGGCAGAGATACTGAAAGAAGCCACATCACTGAGGCTTTCTTCAGTGCAGGAGGGCTGGACTTGAACCTGGGGGCAAACTTGGCAAAGCAGCCCACATCCATGTGACTATCTTCCCAACCCTGATGTCTTCTCATAAAAGCACATGATCACAATAATGTTAATATTGGCTATTAAGCTGTTATGGAATGACTTCATCTTTTTAAAACATTTTGAGAGCATATAGTAATTTATTTTTAACCATCTCCTTTGGTGACTCGTTTAAGTTCTTCCAAATGCCTTTCCCCATTTAAATTACACTAATAGTCATGTTTACAAATCAGTGTCACACAAGTTTCTTCAGACTTAGATTTCTAGATCATCAAGAAACACATGAGTTTTTACTTGTGGGTTGCAGAAGGTGGGAGGTCTGGCTTCTGTAATTGCTTCCCCACTGAACATGGGCATTGACTGGTGGATCCACACTCCCAGTCTGACTCTCTCTTTCCCTAGGAGGGTGGGTCTCTGGGGATGCGGAGCTCCAGGACGCACTGGTGGGGTCTTCAATCCAGGGAATCCTGGCCGGCATCTTCATGGCATCTGGAACCTGGTGGCCAAACAAATTGTTGAAGAATCATAGACCCAAAGGTTGGAATAGTGGAGAGGAAGTGTTGTGGGGGTACTCACTGCAAACTCTAGTGTACTACTGCTTTCAGGTATATATTTTGCCCTAGTTTATGGATACCTGTGAACATATGCTCTATCTCCTGGAACCTGGTCTATATCTAAGTTTTGGGACTTTGTTAGGAAGTGAACCACCTGAGATGGAATTAGAGTATACTATGAAAGGAAAGGTCTCACCCGAGTAATGAAGCTGAAGGGTTGTCATTCCACACCTGAAGTCTCTGGACACAGTTTGAAGTGAAGCATGTTGAGGTGGCACTCATTGCGTTGATTAGGTTGCTATCAGCAGATGCAATATTATTTGATAAGAATTGGTAGAAGCATACGGGAAACTGGGCCCTACCCTAGGGTTCCAGGACTGGGGAAAATATAGGCTCTATAGTGGAGATGTGAGGTTCCTGCTGTCTTAGGGTTCAAGAAGACAATGGATAGTTATTATTATCATCACATTGTTTGGTAACTGGGTTAGCTTTGAAAAGTCCCTTTGTTAGACATACAATCAATTTTCCCCCTCTCATATTAATTAAATAGTGATTTATATGACTACAGTTTAATAGGTGTGCACATAAACACCATTCCCATCACCAAAAGATTGTGTCCCGTCCCGTCCCACCCACCCCCACTGCCAAACTCCACCCCCCCCCCAGCCCAGAAAGCCACATGTCCACCCTCCCCCTCACAATAGGGTTTTTACTTTGGTGCCCTACTTTCAATTTAGTCAGATCCTGCTTTTAGTTTCCCTTTCTGATCTTCTTTTTTATTCAGTTTATTTTCTCCCCTTGAAGGTGGGGAACTTGGGTTCCAACCCCTGTCCTGAGCTTAGTACAATGTGTAATTAACTGGGTGCCTCCCTCCCCAGCCACCAGATGATGCTTAGTAAAGCATCTGAAAGTTTATGATACGTTCTGAGATGTTGTTTCAGTAGGTCTCCCCTCATCCATAACCCTGAGGAGTTCATCCTTCTGCTGATGGCTCCTCTTCTGTTGTGTTAAGCTTCCTCTCCAAGGTCCTTCTCTGTCTAATCCACTTTAAATTCTGTCACTATTCATCTTCTTAAATACAACTCTGACTGCATTTCCAGGATAAACACAACGTTGACTTTATATTAGTGATTTAGGATTGATTAACAAGATTGTAGGATAAGAGGGTTACACTTCCACACAATTCCCGCAACCAGAGTTCTGTATCTGACCCTTTCCACTGGAAGCTTCCCTATTCTTAACCCACTGCGCTACTGCCCAACTCCCATGAAGCTTCCCTATTCTTTATCCCTCAGGGAGAATGGACCCAAATTCTTTATGGGGAGAAGAAGTTGGAAGTTTTGGCTTCTGTAATTGCTTCCCCACTGGACATGGGTGTTGGCAGGTGGACCCACACCCCCAGCATGTCTCTGATTTTCCCTAGTGGGGCAGGGCTCTGGAGAGGGGAGGCTCCAGGACACATGGGTGAAGGGTGGTCAGGTTTATACCAGAGCACTGCTCAGCTCTGGCTTATGGCTGCCCTGGGGCTGTGCCCTTTGGCACCATAGGTAAGAAAGTCTTTTTGCATCACTATTAAGCTGCCTCCCCAGATTTCATGGTTGACTTTAAGGTGATATCAGGAAATGAACCAAGGGCCTTGTGTACTCACAATATCACCCAGTCAACTCCTGGGCCCATTTTCCGCTCTGTTTCAGAGACAAATTGAGGGACAGAGAGAGAGAAAGGAGAGAAAAGACCAAAGAACTTGGTCATTGTCTAAGGGTCTCCACCTGGCTTCAGGTGCTTCCTTTTGGTGGAGGTGATTAGACCCATGACCTCGTGCATGGAGAAACATGTGTTATATCACCACGGATCTTTAGGTCTCAACTACAGTTTAAATCTAGGAAACAGAGAAGACAAAGAAGGAAACAATGGGACTCTTCGATCTGGAAATCTCTCAGTGAGCCACGTTTGACTCTTCTGTATCTTGAATGACTTTAAGGGATTATCACCTGTGAAAGTGCACTGAAAACTAGAGTAGTCCAGAAATAAACTTTTATTCTTGAAGCTCCTGAGAGTTGAGCTTAGTTGGCTGATTCACACTTTGTTTTTAACTTATCCCCAATTATGAAGTTCATTAGATGAGCTATTCTGCTTATAAAGTAAGGGACTAGTGGTTCCAGAGGTGGCCCAGTGGATCTCTCTCTCCTCTCACTAATAACTAAAATAATAATAATAATAATAATAATAATTAGGGACTAGAGGTCTTCACAAAGTTGTAGAAGTATGTCACATTGCATGTATCAGTTCCCCCACAACTTTTGACCATTTTCCTTTTAACTATAAATAATGCAGTGCTTTTCTTTGGACAGATAAGTTAAACTTTGAAACACTGACACCACAGACGGGTTAACACTCACCCCAATGATGTGTTGCCACTGTGAATGGTGGCACTGAAAAGGCTCAGGCTGAGAATTTCATCTATTTTTCTGGCTTTCCTGTGGAGAGTCTTGCACAGCCCTCACCTTGCCACCCCTGGCCCCGTGTGCTAGAAACACAGGGTCCTGGCAGGTGGGAGCTTTCTGCAGCACAGTTCCTCTCTTCAAGGGTGGGAAAATTCAAGAGCCATCCTGTCTTCCAATATGCAGAATACTTGAGTTGTTGCTTTCCTTGGCCCTCAGCATCCTCTTTTGCACACTGGTAAAGACATTCAATAGTCCCAGGTTCAATCTCCTGCCCCACCATAAGCCAGAGCTAAGCAGTGCTCTGGTAAAAAAAAAAAAAAAAAAAAAAAAAAAAAAAAAGACCTTAAATAGCCGATGTCAGAATCACCTGGTTATTTTGTATTTCTAGAATGGAAGTCTGTTTCTGGCCATAGCTGATGTGAAACTGTGTAACTCAATCATGCTTCTTCGGAGACAACATAGACACGAGTATGAGAGCCATCTGCACCGGAGCTCCAATACTCATGTGGACATGCGCAGCCCCTCCCAGATAAACACAGAGTTTGCACTGCTGATCTTGAGGCCCTGATTCTTACTTCGCCTGCTGTGCAAGAAAAATACACACCCACCCGGGAGCACCCACAGTGGTACTGTTTCTAGTACTCCTTAGCTCAATATTTACCTTCTGTGGGCAGATTTGGGAATTGTCTTTCTTCCTTAATGAAAATTGAAGACAAGCTGATTTCACTACTATACTACAAATGTTAAAATTATCATAAATGCTGTGCCACGTAGTACTTCCATAATGGGAGAGACAGGTTGTTGAATCTCTCCTTAGGATCCTGCCATTTCTAGTACACAGCACAGATGAATTTTCTTCAGAGCAATTTGTTCTAAGGATTTTTTTTGGGGGGGAGGGGCTGTCACACGAGATTTCAGAGTTTCATGAACTGTTTCTGTAGCACCATGTATGAATTGAATGAAATGTTGGTTGCGTTTTCCAAAGCACATGCTAATTTTTTCTGATACTTAATATTTATTTAGTCAGCATACAAAGTAATGCTAACAGTAGAAGACATAGCAGATATATAGAAAACACATATTCACATAACCACCATTTGTAAATAGGGTAACTGCTAAATTCTCAGATTATAAATAACTCTGACAAGTGAGGACTCAGAAAGATAATACTAACTAATGCCTTAGCTTGAGAAATCATTCTCTAGTGATTTTCAATTTTATATCCACTATTAGATTCTACAAGTATGAATGCTGTGGGGATGATGAAATGCCACATATGAATGTTTGATCTGTAACTTTTTTTTTTTCCTCCAGGGTCATTGCTGGGCTCGGTGCCTGCACCATGAATCCATTGCTCCTGGAGGCCATTTTTCCCCCTTTTGTTGCCCTTGTTGTTGTAGCTTCCTTGTGGTTATTATTATTACCATTGTTGATGTTGTTCGTTGTTGGATAGGACAGAGAGAAATGGAGAGAGGAGGGGAAGACAGAGAGGGGGAGAGAAAGACAGACACCTGCAGACCTGCTTCACCGCCTGTGAAGCGACTCCCCTGCAGGTGGGGAGCCGGGGGTTCGAACTGGGATCCTTACACCAGTCCTTGTGCTTTGTGCCATGTGTGCTTAACCCACTGCGCCACCGCCCAACCCCTATCTGTAACTTTTAATAATTTACTTATATATTGGATAGAGACAGAGAGAAGCTGAGAGGGAAGGAGGAAGTAGATAGAGAGATACTGCAGCACTGCATCAACACTTATACAATTCATGCCCTGAAGGTGGGGGCTAGGGGCTTGAACCTGGGTCCTGGAGCATGGTAACATATACAATCAACCAACCAAGTATGTCATCCTCTGGCCCCTATAAATACATTAATACTATATACATATTACTGATTAGTGGCCCATGCAAAATTAAATAGAATTCTACTTGCCTGTATTTTGTTTCATTTCTTAACATGTCATTTTTATATTTTAAGTATTTGCTTACATAATTATTTTAATAATTAATTATCAAGATATATAAAAACTGACAATAATGGCTATCCTAAGAGAATGGACATCTTCACTATTGAAAGCTTAGTGTTGATAGAATGACTGTACCCCTGTGTCATCAACTATAAAAACAGTAATCTTTCCAATAAAAATAATTTGAAGAAAACACACCGTTTTTTCTTTAAGAATGAAATTCCCTTGTGAAATGAAAGACAAACTCTACTCTGTTTTAAACTGTGTTTTCTTGTCACTGATTCCCAACTGAAGACGATCCCACTGAGTGCTATGCTTAAATGTGCTGGGGTCTTAATGCCTTATTTATTCCTTTAGGTACAGGTTCAACATAGTAGAAAAGAGTAAGACCTTCTAATTGGACATATAAGTCAGATTCTGATGATGTCATCTCCAGACTTTTCTGGATCTGTTTCATCAACTTCAGCGCCACTGGAATATCAGCAAGTGCCCTGCCTGTCATTCATTATCTTGACAAGGAAGAGATAGCTACTTTGTATCTTCAAATATTACAAACAGAGACAGGATGAGAGGGACAAGACACAGGGTGCTTTTCACAGCCCTGCAAATATTAGCAGGAAAACAGGGCTCCATGTTTCTCCTTCACGACTAGAGGAATCCACTTCATACGTATAGAAACATGACATGTAGCTCAGCCCCTAGCAGACGCTGTCCCCTAGAAAGGTGGACAGGAGGTCAGCAACATTGGTATTCTTCTTTTACTTGTTCCTTGAGCCTCCCTTTAGCTGGTCCATTTTCTTCAATTTTCTTTCTTCTACTTTGCACTTAGTTCTTTAATGATGGCTGGTGTGGCATTTACTTATTTTTTTCCCAGCATAGATGCTAAGTTTAATCTTTGCTGCTTGTTTTTGTCCTGTTATCTTCACTGGATTATCCATATTTTTATGGTAAAGCAAAGGAGAGATTTATTAGGGCAGTACAAAAGCATAGGGCAAATATTTTAGATATGCATAAATAAGAAATTATCATCAGTCAGAAATTATCAAGAGTACAGTATGCTAGACCCATAAAGTCTATGTGCAGCTATCAGAAGTTCGTTCGCATAAGATAAACAGTTATCAGCTGAGGTAAAGCTTGCTTATGGCTGTAAAGGATCTTAAAGAGTTTACAGGCTAGCACAGTCACACATGCTCAGTCCCCAGGAGGAGTTATGACAGATGCCTAGAGCCCCTCTGCTGAGATGTTCTGACCAGAAGCAGCAGCAGCCACAGAGACCAGGCTGCTCCAAGTCAGAACTTTATTATTATCATCATCATCATCATCATCATCATCATCATCATCATCATCATCATAATTGTTGTTGTTTTTTGTTGCTATTTATTTATAAAAAGGAAAGCCTGACAAAACCATAGGATAAGAGGGGTACAACTCCACACAATTCCCACCACCAGAACTCTATATCCCATCCCCTCCCCTGATAGCTTCCCTATTCTTAATCCCTCTGGGAGCATGGACCCAGGGTCATTGTGGGATGTAGAAGGTGGAAGGTCTGGCTTCTGTAATTGCTTCCCCGCTGAACATGGGTGTTGACAGGTGGATCCATACTCCCAGCCTGTCTCTCTCTTTCCCTAGTGGGGATGGGGTTCTGGGATAGCAGAGCTCCAGGACACATTGGTGGGGTTGTCTGTCCAGGGAAGTCTGGTTGACATCATGGTAGCATCTGGAACCTGGTGGCTGTAAAGAGAATTAAAATATAAGGACAAACAAGTTGTTGACTAATCATGAACCTAAAGGCTGGAATAGTACAGATGAAGAGTTGGGGGGGTCTCCATATGCTTAAGGTCTGTATCTGTCTTTTGTAAATCTCTGCTTGAAAATATTATTATATAAAACTATTATTAATTACCGGGATGCATTGGATCGACCTTCTCGTGGTGTATCCCGTGAGTACCCATTCATTGGGGAAACTGACGATCCTTCCTAGCCAACTGAATCCACATGGATCCCAGTCACTTTCAAAGCCAGCAACAAGCAGCTCCTGACAGTTTTCAACCTGACCTGTTGACTGGCTATGGAAGAAGGGCAAACGCTAGAAGAAGAACTGGGGAGCCAGAGACGACCCGAACTGCCCCTGTGGCTACAGACAGACTATGACCCACATAGTAAATGACTGCTACCTCTCCAGATTCAAAGGAGGTCTCGAAACTTTACATCAGGTTCAACCTGACGCTGTTGACTGGCTATGGAAGAAGGGCAAACGCTAGAAGAAGAATTATTAATTACCCAACTTTGTCTTATTTGCATTTGAAATTAGTTGACATTTAATGACTATAGAATTTACTGATAACTATTTTATGAACTAAATACCACTTTTTAAGGGGGTGTTATTTTATGTCAGGTTGGAGGTAAAGAGAAAACCAGTTATTTTGTGGGAAAAAAAATCATGGCACAAAACCACTGAATTTTATATTGGTGGATCGACTGGTGATTCAGGTTGTCTCCCTTTATTCCCCTCAAGTGACAGCGGCTATAGATGTTTCCCTAATTATTTCTGGTAGCTTTAGTTCTGTTTAGTTTGCTCTGTGTAGATTTCTCAGCCATATCCTTTCAGACACAAATGCCACCTTAAAAGAAAATCAAAGATAGTAATAGACTCTTCTTTTAATCCAGACTCATTCACTTATTGGCTATTCTTAATTTGCTATCTAGGTAATTATCTTGGAGATTTAAGGTTAAATCTTTCTTCTACAAATAGCACTAGTACTAAAGCAAACCTACTGTATTTTATCACATAATTTTTTCACAAAAAACAATATAAATGACCACATATTATAAATATAGTCATATTTACTTTCTTACAGATCCTATCTATGGGATACTGTTCTAATATACTACAAGTACAGAGACATAATCACTTTTTTTTTTTTAATAAAAATGCCTGTTTGTTTTGGATAGAGATTAGCCCAATTATTGAAGAGTAAACATTCTTGGTCTAAGCTGAATATTCTATGCTGGCTTTGGAGTCAACTACTCAAGGACATGAATATATATATATATATATATATATACATATATATATATATATATATTTATAAGATTATAAGATAACAAGGCTATAATTCCATACACCACCAGAGTTCTGTATCCCTTCCCCTCCATTGGAAGCTTCTCTATTCGTTATCCTCCTGGGAGCATGGACCCAAACTCTTTATGGGGAGCAGAAGGTGGGAGGTCTGGCTTCTGTAATTGCTTCTCCACTGGACATGGGTGTTGGCAGGTGGATCCACACCCCCAGCCTGTCTCTGTCTTTCCCTAGTGGGGCAGGGCTCTGGGAAGGTGGGGTTCCAGGACTCATTGATGAGATTGTCTGCCCAGGGAAGTCAGGATGGCATCATGGAAGCATCTGTATCTTGGTTAGTGAAAGGTGGTAAGATATACAGCAGGGCATATTGTTTAATAAACAGGACCATGAAAGCTGGAATAGAGCAGATGAAATGAAGGCTCTTTGTGTGGGAAGAAGCTATAAAGTCTATTTTAGGTATGTTCAAAGAACCTGTGACCTTGGTAATTTTTGTCTGAGCCCAATAGCTATCTGGTAGGTGGGCTAAAAGTATTGTCTGGGTGCATGGTATCAGAATGGAGAATAGGACTAGAAAGCAGGCTTAGGGCAGAGAGTAACTCTCAAACATGAGGGAAATATATATTCTGAAAGATTCTGTAGTCAGTAGTCCTGGGGCTTAACACTGTAATCAAATATGGATGATGGGTCGGCAGAAAGAGTGACTGCTCTAAACTGCCTGGCTCCATACTTTCTATATCATTAAGTAAGTGATTTGTTTGTTTATTATATACTAGTAAATGTATTTTATTTTGGTTATAGAATACTGATCTATGTATTATGTAATAATCCAAAGACCAAGATATTTGAAAATAATTGTTTTGTAGAAAATATTTAACTTAAGTAGGTTGACAAATTATCCAAAATATTTTGCTCTAAAATATATGTAGTGATTCTAAAGTACCTGAATCTATTGCTTTTCTATTTTTTTTGAAAGATTTGGTTTTGCACATTGTAATATAGCTCTGTAGTTGCAAGTCTCATTTTTTAAAGTCTTATTTACAATAATAAAAAAAGATGTACCACCAGAATTTTAAATGTGAATTAAAGAAACACATGAGGAGAGGAGGGAACCTTTTTCTGTCGAGGACCACTTGGATATTTACAGCTCCATTTGCAGCCCACACAGTACCATCCACTTGACAATTATCACTTAATGTTGAAATGAGAGAAACTCCAGTTGGCTTGGCAGAGCTGGACCAGATGATTTCAGGGGACATACTCTAGCTCTGATGAACATTGCTGACTGTAACATCTAAGTTCACTTATCTCATGATCACTTCCAACTGCCTGTTAGACAAAGCACAAAGGTCTCTTTTATAATTAGGTTAGGAAATGTCCACTTGGTGACTAAGTAAAGTAAATTTTGGCCAGTATTATTAATGGGTGGAGCCAAACCGTTCCATGCTTTTTCCTTTGGAATATTTGACACAGAGTAGCAATTCTCTCTGGATCTTTAAATATATGCAGAGAAGAGTTTGTAGATGATATTTCTTATTATAAAGCAGAATATGTGCCAACATTTTAAATGCTTGACTAAGAATATTTTACCTAGTGCATGCTTACTTTCCTTTAGTATTTTCTACTAAAAATAGTTTTTATTCTTCCACATCCTGCAAACTGCCATTTTCTTTTTTTCTTTCCCTTTATTTATTTCTGCAGGGTTATGTCTGGGGCTCGATGTCTGCACTACAAAAAAAATCCACTGATCCTGCAGGCATTTTTTCTATATTTATTGTATAGAACAGATTGAAAACGAAAGGTGAAGAGGGTACAGAAAAGAAGAGAGACACCTGAAGACCTGAAGCATTCCCGCGGCAGGTGGGGATCAGGAGGCTCAGACCTGGACCCTTGCACCTCCTGCTATGCGCAGTTAACCCAGTGCGCCGCTGCTGAACCTACTCAATTTTTTTTCTATAAACACTAAACTTAGCACTTACTGCTTACTACTTTGGTCATCTGTGCTTCGAGAAGAGAGGAATGACATTTAGTTAGTCTACTGATAATACTTCATTGGTTTGTCCTTATATATAGTCCCCAATCTGCAACACTTGCACACATGTTCAAAATAATTGAAACATTTTTCTTTTTAGTTAAAAAATAAAAAAGCCTCCTGGAGGTCGGGCGGGAGCACTTGGCTCAAATCACACAAACCAGCATAAGGATCCTGATTCGAGCCCCCGGTGCCCCACCTGCAGGGGGGTCGCTTCACAGGTGGTGAAGCAGGTCTGCATGTGTCTATCTTTCTTTCCCCTTCTCTGTCTTCCCCTCCTTTCTCGACTTCTCTATGCCCTATCAGACAACAACAATACTAATAACAACAATAATGATAAGAACAAAGATAAACAACAAGGGCAACAAAAGGGAAAAAATAGCCTGCAGTAGCAGTGGATTTGTAATGCAGGCACCAAGCCCCAGTGATAACCCTGGAGCCAAAAACAAAACAAAAAAGCAACCTCCTCCTAAGGCCTTGAGTTCCTTTCACTTCTTGGTATTCTATAAAAAGAAATAGAAGACAGCTAACATTTAGCAAAGACAGGCTTTCTGGAAAGTCCCTGTGCGCCAGGAGCAGGACTCAGGTCTGAGTGCCATGCACTGCACTCCAGCAGGGCTTGGCTGTGGGCTCTTTTTTCTCCTTATGTCTCTCTGCCTTTCTTTCTATCTAAGAAGAGTCACTACCCCAGAGTGGTGAAGCTCTGTCATCAGCACCACCAAAATTATTTTAAAATACTGCTACTATGTTATTATGTACTTAATTATTTTATTTTTTTTTTTTTGCCTCCAGGGTTATTGCTGGGCTCAGTGCCTACACCATGAATCCACTGCTCCCGGAGGCTATTTTTTCCCCATTTTGTTGCCCTTTTTGTTGTAGCCTTGTTGTAGTTATTATTGCTGTTGTTGATGTCGTTTGTTCTTTATTGGATAGGAAAGAAAGAAATGGAGAGAAGAGGGAAAGACAGAGAGGGAGAGAGTGTGTCTCTCTGTCTCTCTCTCACTTTCTGTCTTCCCCTCCTCTCTCCATTTCTCTCTGTCTTATCTAATAAAAACTGGAAAAAAAATGGACATAACAATCAGTGTTCATAGAGAGATAACTCTGAAGGCAAAAAAAACCCATAAATACATATTCTGGTATTTAATATTGTCTGCAGGCCCCATGCAGAACTTGCTACAATGATTTTCTACAAATTATATTTCAGGGATCTTTCCAGTTTAAATCATTTTTGGCTCTTTTCACAGTATATTTATCCTATTTCTCTGTATTTTTTTTCTTGATGTCTTTATGGCCAAAGACCATGCTAACTGCCATTCTCAAGTAAATCACATCTTAGACAAAATTTATCCAGAGGGGGAAAAAAAAAAAGGATTTTACAAAGCATATATTCTATAGGAGGAGAAAAAGAGAGACCTAAATATTATAATTGGTTTATTTCCATTTGTATAAAATTTTAATTATCTCTATTTTTTGGATAGAGAAAGCCAGAAATCAAGATGAAGGGAGACACAGAGTGGGAGAGAGACAGAGAGACAGCTTCAGTCCTGCTTCACTGCTCACAAAGATTTCCTCCTGCAGGTGTGTGTGAGGACTGGTGGCTGCACCTGGGTCCTGCACATGGTTAACCTGTGTGTGTAGCCAGATGCGCTTTTGCTCTGTTCCAAGGATGGTTTCACAAAAATGTGTCCAATAGTGGAAGACAGCCCAAGTAGAAAACATATGTCTTTTCTTTTGAAAGAATATTAGAATACATATGATATCTGCATATGAAAGAATATTAGAATAAATAGGATAACTGCAGTGCCCACAATTAATAAAAGGGGTGGAGAAGCAGAGGTGAAGAGACATTTCAGGTTCATAATTAGAGAGTAAGACTGGCTGAGATTCTCTGTGGTGGACATTTTCTTTCCTAAATGATTACTATGCAACTTGGGAACCTAAATAAAAAAAGATTTCAGTGATATTTAACTTTTGATCATTCACTTGTAATGATATTGTGTTTTCCTGAATGGCTGGACTTTTTTATTTCCAGCTTGTGAAAACTAAATTTTGAACATATGAACATATCTGAAAAATGAGACATCTTAATTTGTAAGGCATTGCTGACCAAAAAAAGAAAAAAGAAAGAAAGAAAGAAAGAAAAACTTAAATTTCCCCTGATATGTATCTAAGCATATTTTTTTCTGTGTATCCACAGATAAGATTTCCAGAGGCACTCATGAATAGCTTGCTGGATCCTGTGGGGGTCTGACATTTCAGTATTTCCTGCCAGGCTTGGGAAGGAAGCATTTCAAAAAAATTAAAGGCTCTGATAAGCAAACCCTTCATTAATAAAACAGACTATTAAGTTTGATGCTCCTGTACTTTTAAAATTTCCGTATTTTATCTAAAATTAATTTGTAGGTACCACGAACCTTTTTGAAGTCTGAAAAAAAAAAAGAGAGAAAGAGATGAAGGGCAAGATTAAAAAAAAAAAGGCTTCATCTATAGTACATCTCCACTCCACAGACCATTTTCTCTTTTAATTAATAATTAATGTCAGCCACAGCAGCATGCTTAAATCCTCCGTAGATAAGAAATAATTAAGTTAACACCACTCAAAATGATATGTAACATCTCAATCAGTGAGATTTTTATAAGTGGTAACAAGGAGAATGGGTCTGTTGGAAGCTGTACCTTAGGATAGGATTTTATTTTTTTCCCCAGTGAGAGTCAAAGGAACACTTATACAGATGCAGGACACAGCAGACTTTCCTGAAGCTGCCACATCATCTATTCAGAGGAGAGAGCAGCTTCCAGAAATGGCAGGGCAGCTTAATGACCGGCAGGCACGACCTTCTGACTCTGTGATGGGTTGTCCTCAAACCTCAGCAGGGTCTATTCCAAATTTGAAAATTAGACGTTCCCCTCGGTGGTAAAGCCCCTTTAGTCAACTAATCCCCTCACCAGCTCTCAAGAAATGCTAGCATTAACAGTCACCATTCTCTTCTGAAGGTGCAAAGGCATATTCCTGATGTGCACAGCAAGCATGGTTTCCCCTACCCTCTCCGCCTTCTCTCTTCTCACTTGTTTCCTCCTCATTGTGTTGAAGAAGCTATGGACCACTTTCTTTCTCTGGGAAATACCCCTGCAGCATTCTCACACATGTTAGAGAAGTCACAGGGATCAGGGTAGACAAGCACACCATAAAAAATAATAATAATTTACCTCCACAGTAAGCAATAGCAAATGCTCTCTGCACGATTGTCCTTGAGAATATTATTTATTTATTTATTATCTCCAGGATTATTGCTGGGGCTCGGTGCCTACACTATGAATCCACTGCTCCTGGAGGCTATTTTTCCTCATTTGTGTTGCCCTTATTGTTTATCATTATTGTGGTTATTTTTATTGTTATTTCTATCATTGTTGTTGGATAGGACAGAGAGAAATGGAGAGAGGAAGGGAAGACAGAGAGGGGGAGAGAAAGACAGACACCTGCAGACCTGCTTCACCACCTGTGAAGCGACCCCCCTGCAGGTAGGGAGCCGGGGGCTCGAACCTGGATCCTTACACGGCCCTTGCGCTTTGCTCCATGTGTGCTTAACCCACTGTGCTACCGCCTGGTTCCCTATTTATTTATTTTTACTTCCTAGGACAGAGTAAAGCATGGGCTTTACTCTGAGAAAGACACCTGCAGCCCTGTTTCACCACTCATAAAACTAACTCCCTGCGTGATGACCCAGGGCTTGTACCAGCTACTTGTGCAAGGTAACGTGTGTAACTCATGCACTCAGTCACTGCACCGCTGCCCCCTCATCATGCTCTTATTTTCTCATAGCTAGATGACCTTTTATTGATCCAGAACACTTATTTACTTGACTTTGGCTACCAGGAATTTAATGTTCAGTATCTGAGAAATGGCAAATGCCATAAAAGTCCCAGTTCACCACTGGCCACAGCAGTGCAAACCACTTCCCCTTTGGTGTTGCCTTTGTCTCCCTCACCCAGCACTTCTCACTCATGAACACCCTCATCAGACTTACTTTCATGGAAGTGTATTGCCTACCAGGCAGATATGTCAGTTCTTTGTGGGTAATTATTCCTCTTTGGTGTTCCCTTGAGAAAGCATGGAAATCCTGACCTGCCAGCGAAGTGGCTACACCTGTCTGCAGGTAGAGAAAGACCTGCTTCACACAAAGTCACTGCACTGCAGTGCATCCACTGTCACTGGCCCTGCAAACTACACCCCAGCCTAACTTCTAGTCTGAACTGCATGTCCCAGCGAGTACCTTGGGCAGTTTGGGAGAGCCAGGTGCTGGGTGAGTGGCGGCCAGTCTCCGCCAGCTGTCTGAAGGCTCTGGTGCGGGCTGGGTGGCTAAGCAGAAGGCTGGCTGCCACAGCTGTGGTGTGGTTAC